>NC_133111.1:4300528-4600528 GCF_022965805.1 Primulina eburnea
TTACTTGATTTTTTGGTGAGCCTTACGTATTACTTATTGAGTACGTAGGTCTCTAGTAAGTTGCTCTAACAAGATCTTTATTCGTAATACGTGTTAACCCGATTCATACATGCATTGAAAAATCATTTTTTTAAAAATATGAAAGTCGCATAAATCCACAATGATATGATATTGTCTACTTTGAGCCTAAGCTCTCATGACTTTATATTTGAACTTTACCAAAAAAGTATTATACCAATTGAGATATTATTCCATCTTATTAACGCATGATCTTCCTCTTGATACCCCAATGTTGAACTTTGGTTATATTCCCAACAAAAATCCCCTCAAACAAAGTTGCACCATTATTGTCATGATCTGAGCCTCTCCTCAAGCCTTATTCTTCCTCCAATCGAGGTTACTCATCTTCACCGCGTTGGGATACACGCCTTACATGAAATACCGAGAGTATTACACACATCGAGAGCTTATCAAGGATTTTTAACGAGAGCATTCGAGGATTCCACCCACATGGCTCGATCTAGATCCATGATCTCACTCTTGATCTTCTAATGTGGGACTTTGGTTGTTTTCTCAACAATTTTGACATAAAATATAATAATTTTCATGGGCCGGATCATGTTGGATGTCCATATCACAAAATTGATATTTGACGATAGCCTCGTATGAATTTTTGGGCTGCTAAGTATCTACCGCTATTATAATACCTTAAGATAACTTGAAATTTCATTTTATAAACTCTTTATCACGAATTGTCTACTCGTTAAAATCATAAACTAAATTTGCTGGTAAAAGAAAAGACATAATGAAATCAAAACGGTATAAATTAACAATACTATTTAGAGAAATATTACTAGTACTAATAACAAGCTTAAACTAAATCGTCCACGATATTTTAGATAAAAAAAATAAAATGAAAATAAACGAGGCCATAGGAATAGAGGGGACAAGAAATTATATTATTAAACAAATATAAATAAAAACGATGATATTAATGTAGAAATTGCAACCATGTCCCTCTTCAATTCATTGGTCATTACCTTGTACACGTGCCGAGATAATTTGCTTTCATTTGTCTGTTTCCACCCAATAAATGATCTACACGTGGCTTCCAAAACTCCCAACCTTTATGGTAAATTTATATCCGGATTCTTTGACTTTCCTTTTAATGGTTTGAAATTACATTTGAAAACCTAATTTCAAAATAAAATAGGGACAGAGAAATTAAAGCATAATTAATGAATATTAAATAATTTAATATTTATAACATTTAAGGCTGCAAAGAATTTTTATATGTATATTTCAACGATCGTCATCGTTATTAAAAAAAAAGAAAAGAATATCAAATAAAATAATTTCAGTTACATATGGAAAAACCCAAGGAAATTAAGCAAGTGCAACAACTAAACATAGTACTGATAGCGATATTTGTACTGACATAATGTAATATTAAACTTTCTAAAAATGGGTAGTAAATTAGAAGCTCTTCTTAGGGAATCCATAAAATTTAATGTATAAATTTAACACAAAATCTTTGTAAGATGTTCTGATGAGTTAATTTTGTGAGACGAATTTTTTATTTGGTTTATTAATGAAAAATTATTATTTTTTATTTTAAATATGCATAGAGTTGATCCGTCTCATAAATAAAAATATGCGATACTGTATTCTAAATGTTTACTGTATTGCTTGGAACGCAAAATCAGTTTACTAGTTAGTTTTTTTTTTTTTAAGTGTAATAATGAATAACTAAGTTGATATACTTTATATTTGAAAATTTTATTTTAAAGAATTCAAGAAATGACTAATTAATAATTATTTAATAAAGTGAAAATTCTAATTTTGGTTTAGTGTGTCTCTCTTTTTAATTATATTTGATCATATTTATCGTCAAATTCAAATATTATATTTTTTTTTCCAATTTTTTTCTTTACCATGTCAAGCTAACGTAGTTTCGACTTGACGTTTACGTGTATTGTATCGCACTAACACTTTCGATATAAAGAATTGAGATGTTCATGAATTGAGAATATACGACTAAAATCCAATTTTGATATGGATATAGATAATCAAAACTTAATAAAAACAAAGTAGAATACGAATTTACTGACATAAAATTAAGATTTTCAACTCAGCTCGATCAAACTCTCTTTATGAGAAAATATTAATTTTTATCTCAAAATATCATTTTTCTTATAAATATATATCAGATCGATATGTCTTGGCAAAAACTTGTGTGAGACGGTCTCACGGGTCGTATTTGTGAGACGAACCTCTTATGTGGATCATCTATGAAAAAGTATTACTTTTTATGCTAAGAGTATTATTTTTTTATTGTGAATATGAGTAGAGTTGATCCGTATCACGAATTAAGATCCATGAGATGGTCTCACATGAAACTCACTCCTCAATCTTACAAAAATTGTCCCGGTTATCTTAAAAGAACTTTTTCAAACAAATTTATCTGATAAAAGAATCTAACAGTCAAAAAACATAAGTTCTCATTCCATTTTTGCTCAGTCCTTTCCTTTCTCTTTTATCCAATAAAGTGGAAGCAAGCAAGTGGAATGGGGAACATACACTCAACTATATACATACATATTTTGTATGTATAGTTTGTTACACTCTCTCTACGCATTACCAGTGGTGTCTTCTCCCTCTCTCTCTGTATGTATACATCCATAACAATATCAACGCACTTCTCTCTCTGATTCTCGATTTTATATGCAGCAGCGCCAGCGAGTACACAAGCATCGGTGAACCGTTCCCTCTTTGATTTTCTCTTGTTCTTGGGAGTGGTGAAATGTTGGATCTGAATGTTGTTGCGGGATCGTTCTCGGTGGATTACTCCGTCTCCGGGGATGAGTTTCACACCCAGAAGACTACGGCCGCTGACGTCGATTCAGTGACTTCAACGACCACCTCCACCACCAACAATGCGGCGGCGGACGATCGTGAGGATTCTAACAGCTCAAGTCGCCGGAATACGTTCCTCTCCACGCTCAATTTCTCTATACTCAAGGGAAACGTCGTAGAGGTCGGAGACGACGTGAATAGTAATGATTTTGTTGATAAGCACGAGTTGCAGCTTTTCCCGGGTGAGATGGCGTCGTTGGCTTCTTTGTCTTCTCCTCCCGCGGCTTCCAGGTCTAAGTGTTGGTTGAATTTATCGCTGCCGGATGTTTCAGTCTTAGGAGGAGCAGAATCGGGAACTTACAAGGCGCAGGTGCCGGTGAATCGCCTGCAGCAGCCACCGGTGAAGAAGAGTAGGCGTGGGCCACGCTCTCGTAGCTCACAGTATCGAGGGGTTACCTTCTATCGGAGGACTGGAAGATGGGAATCTCATATCTGGTCCGTCTATACATACATTTTACATACAAAAATGCATGCATGTATGTGGTGCGGGAGATTATCCGATAACCGTTTAATGTCTCGAATTATATACAATAATACCCCTATGCTTTAGCGCCGAAACGCTGGTCATTTGATCAACAGTTCAATCTTGCAAGTCAACAATTGATTGTTCTATTAGTTTAGCTCCTCGGCGCTTATTTTGTGGATGGAATTTGAGTGAGTTTAGTGTTGGGGGTGATAGGTGAATATCGTAGGCTAAATCTTGTTTCTTGATTTTTAACTGAGTTTTGTATTTGTGGCAGGGATTGCGGCAAACAAGTCTATTTGGGTAAGAAACCGTACAATATATTTCTTTTCTTTTTTTAAAAAACAATTCTTGTTTTACCGAGAATCTACTCAGAATTGATCCGATATTCCAAATCTCAGGTGGATTTGACACAGCTCATATCGCTGCTAGGTAAGACTTTTGACTTGCAAGTACAGTGGACCATCTTGTAATTTTGAGCTATTCTTGATGGAACTTTAGTTTCTTGGATCTCTGTTCGATGAAATATGTCAATCCTTTCAGAGCATACGATCGAGCGGCGATCAAGTTTCGTGGAGTTGACGCTGACATAAATTTCAACATCAGTGACTATGAAGAAGACTTGAAACAGGTTCGGAAGTACAGGTTTTTTTTCCTAATAGTAATTTTCTTTTTTGGTTTCTGGAAACTTTAATAAGGTCATATGCAGATGAAGAACTTGTCCAAAGAAGAATTTGTTCACATTCTTCGTCGGCAAAGCGCTGGGTTCTCTCGAGGAAATTCAAAGTACAGAGGAGTAACTCTACATGCATGTGGTCGCTGGGAAGCAAGAATGGGTCAATTCCTAGGAAAAAAGTAAGGTTACCATTTTTTTTGGGTCATTATTTTCTGATTGATCTATGAAGTTAGGGATAGTTGCTATATGAAGAAATGGCAACAGCATTCCCTTCATATATAGGATTATGATGGTTTATTGCAGGTATACGTATCTTGGTTATTTGATAGCGAAGTAGAAGCTCCAAGGTGGTTGCGATTAAAATTTCATTCCTTGTTTTGACCATTTGATTTCACTTATTTAGGATCATGAATTCATTCTGCTTGCACGTAGCCTCGCATTTAGACCCATTTTTCATAGTTTGGGGCTCATCCAACAAACCTTCATTCAGGGCTTATGATAAAGCAGCCATCAAATGTAATGGGAGTGAGGCAGTCACCAACTTTGAGCCAAGCATACATGAGAGAGAGATAAAAATGAGTTCCAGAGATGGAGGTACAAGTCCAATTCCTGTGTCCTACTTCTATCCTTTTCTCCTGGTTGGCTGTTTCTTGTACAACAGAAGTATCTCATACATTTGATTCTGTACGGGTGTGGAATCGTGGATGCAGGTAGTTGCAGCAGTCTTGATCTTAATCTTGGGATATCTTTAGCTTCAATTAGTCCAAATGATCATGAAGCTACCGGAAATTTGCAGTTGCCATACGCTTGCTGTGAAATGCCTGATGTGAAAATCATAAAGGTGCTTGTTTCTTCATGGGTATGCTTAAAAAAATTTACTTTGAAGTTTAATGTGTCAATGGTTAACATGCTGATGAGAAGAACTTATATTTCATATCAAGATTGCTGATTTTTTCTGCACAATCACAGGTAGAAAACTCCCCTGCCGTTCCCCATGGGCTAGAAATGGCCACCAAGTATCCTCACATGTTGACTGGCGGGTTTGCAACAAGCAGCGAGGTCGTTATTCCTTTTGCCTTTGTTATCAACTCCATATTGCATCTCCTTGAAAGAATAGCATATGAAAGAGACAATCGTTTCAGATATCAACGTCTCTCAGTGATTGTAGTTTCTTATTGCCTGACAATGACATATTATCTCATTGATAGGAAAGAGGACTGGTAACAAACAAGGAAGCAAACCCTTTCCCTGGATTCCATAACTGGCCCTGGAAAATACAAAGCCACGGTGTGGTCAATCCCGTCACGCTTTTATCTTCTGCAGCATCATCAGGATTCTCTTCCAGTACCACCATCCCTTACCCGAATCCCCTTCTGTCTTCAACATCCCGAGGCAAATTTCCCATGTCTGCTTTCCAAAGCCTTCAATGACATAACTGTGGCAAGAATCTCAGAAACAACACTGCAGCAAATGCAGCAGCCTCACTCTTAAGAGGTTTCTATTCTGTTCTTCCTACAACTGATTCAATAAGAGGATTGAACATTAATGTGATGTATAGATTGACATATAGCTAGTATATATACTTTGTATCTCTATTATTGGATATACTCCTGCAATTATTTCCTCTATATAGAACAGCCTTTCATGAATCTTCTGCTACACAACACAAGTTATATAATGATACAAGTTTACCAGTAATATATTTAAATCTGATATTATAATTATAACAATGAAATTTAAGTTGGGAGGAGAAAAGAAAATTAACCTGCTTCTTTTATTTTCTCTCATTGGCTTGCAAACGTGAGTTGAAGTCTTGTGAATTTACATTTCATTGCTATTTCTACTTTATATACAATAATCCACGTATTATACGGTTACACGCTTTTATACATAAATAAAATATTACGCTATATCAGTTCTTTTACATTTACACATTTTCATAATTCATATCCAAAAAAAATTATTTCTCATTTTTTGAGTTATTAAAAGTACAAGAAAGTCTTTTATAAACACATCCAAGGCTTCAATTTCGAGTCATGTTGCTGACGGTGTTGACTTCACAAACAACATAAAAGGAAAATTAAGGAGCCGGGTGCCGATACAAGGAGCAATCTATTCGGCCCCTAGTTGGAACAGCAATGAAATTTTACGGAAAAATTATGTCGAGAAACGTTTTTTGTAGCTTTCAACGTGCTCCTTGGCGTCGCGTTGAGTTTGTCTGTATGCCTCAATCTTGTTCATCTCCTGCGCGTAAGTGATGCGGTATGCGACACGATATTATACATGAAATATATCTCATAATCGTGACATAACTTTGACGAGAAATAAAAGGATTTCTAAGTGTAGATGGGGTTGTCCATAGTTTTTGTTGTACCTCAATCCATACACAAAGTTTTGGCCTGCTGTCAGTAATGTCAAATTTCTTTACTTCTAAGAAAAAGGGCTGAAATCTTTCGATGAAAGGAGCGTAAGCTATATCCACCTGAAGTGAATCGTCAAAGTAAAAATGATCAGAGATTTGATGTTAGAAAGTGTAAACATCAAAAAACCAACAAAAAAGATAGATAGGTTATTCGTGGATATATGGACTCTGGGTACATTTCCTATAAACCTCTTCTGTTATGCTAAAGAAATTAAAAAGCCTTCCGAATGAGCTAAAACTCCTCCATGTTTTTGCATCATTAGCCGAAAAACTCGTATAGACTTTTTTTTGTCAATTATGCATATAATTTTTCCAAAATTAAAGTCAGTAGAGTCAAAAAGTTCATTCTAGATATAACAGAGAGTTATTCATATTTGCTGATAGCTTTTCCCAAAGCTAGCGTGGAAAATTATTGGGTTCTTGAAGCACAACTGGAGACCAAGATTACTCCATTTCTGGCATTTGGTATTACTGCCATGAGTGTAATAAGGGATATAGCGTTGATGGCTTAAGTTGAGAGTGGCCATTTTTCACGCAATTTAGACGATTGGTTTAAAATCAGACCGCCTCAATCCAAGCAACAACCTTATAATATAATTATCGAAGTATTAAGATGAAATTTGATAAATTATCAAGAGATTAAAATGCAATTTAAATTGTCGTAATTAAAAGAAATAAAAACAAAAGTGTTCGTTGAAATAAAAAATAAAAAAAATGTAATATTAGTATAACATAAAAGCAAAATTAGAAGAACAAAAAATAGACAAAGACATCATTTTTGTCTCTATTATAGAGATTCTTAATAATAGTAATATATATACACCAAGTAAAATATGCACAATAATATTATTATTATTGATCAAATAATTCTAAATAATTAACACGAATGATCAAATAATTCTAAATAATTAACACGAAATTATTTTCAAGTTGGAAGAGTTGTTTGATTTACAAGGGAAGTTTTGTTTTGATTTTTTTCTATGTAAAATACGAGGTGACTTGATGAGATTTTTGGTAGGGTAAGAAAAGTAATTATGTAATTAAATATTTTGGTGTTCTCTAAAATAGTTATTATTAGTGTCACACACTGAATAATATAGTATATAGTATATATATCATATATATTTTAATGATATGTTGTTGATGAGAGCCATTGTAGCAGATACTTACATAAATTTAAAACAGATCGTGAATCTATATAAAATCATAAAATAAATGAAAAATACATTTAACAAAATAATTTACAAAGAAAAAAAATCTTACACAAATACACAAATATTCCCTTCCCAATCGATCAATTGAAATTTGGATGTATGGAGGATTTTGTGTTGTATACTTGGAGACTTATTTAAGAATGTAACACCACACTGTAAATGAAACAATATTAAAATCCTCAAATCATCCATAAAAATTGATCAAGACACATTCTCATATGCAAAAATAGTGGAAAACATACAAGTATTTTGAATTCTTACATAGCCATGCTTGTTGCAAATAATTAAATGAATGGATTCCATGTTCAGAGTTGATTTCGAATTTTTTTGAAGCGAACAATTATTAAAAAGAATAATTCGATGCTATTTTTGGTATTTAAATTGTTGTCAAACCAAATATACCAAGACTGTGTTTATAGAATCTCCAGTCTTAATGAAATAGTGAAAGATACTTAGCCTTTAGCCGGTATGACATGTCCGGCCGGTACTTTTTTTGACGAAGTACTCTTGTAAAAGAAAATGTATGAATAAATTTGATTTTTTTTTTTAAATAAAAAGTTTTCAGAATTTATTTTAAAAATATTTTAAATAAATTTATTTTTCATGCAAAATAAAAAAGAAATAGTGCATTCAAACACTCGAATCAAGTAATGTGGGCAGGGGATTGGATGTTGAAGAAAAAGAAGAGTGGATATTCAAAATGGAAGAAAAAAATACTGGTTCAATATAAATTATTTCGATATTCGAAATTAAAGAAAAAATTTACTCATCAATATAAGATGTTCCAAATCCTTTATTTCAATTTCATAAATACAATGAAATGAAAACACATTCAGATCACGTCGTTACCAATATGCAATGGTGGTCGATAGGATCGGACCTGTTTAGTGATGTTGTATATTGCAGATATGAGCATTGTAGAGTATGATATCAACTTCTCGGATGATTTGTGGATGTGGTAACATTTTTTTTCCCCTGGTTTGTCTCTAGTTTTGCATCCTCGTGATGCTGGGTGAAGAAGGATTAGGGATGGGATATTTAAAAACTTCTTGAACTCATTGCCCATAATATGGTTGATTGTGTTAAGATTGGAACTTGGACCTAACTCAACCTCAAAAGCTAGCTCAAGGGGAAAGATTGTTCAAGACCATATATACAACTCCCAAGTATTAAATACCACCGATGTGAGACAACTAACACACTCCCTCACGCCTAGGAATGAACATCTGGAGCGTGAAGTTTACAAATGACCCAATTATGGGCAGAACGGACGTCCCAACTATGGGCAAACACACCCCTCTCACGCCTAGAAATGAACATCTGGAGCGTGGAATTTACAAATGACTCAATTATGGACAGAACGGGTGTCTCAACTATTAGCAAACACACCCTTCTCACGTCCAGGAATAAACATCTGGAGTATGGAGTTTACAAATGACCAAATTATGGGCAGAACGGGTGGCCTAATTATAGGCAGTCCAACACATAACGGTGGAACATGAGCTCTGATACTATGTTAAGATTGGAACTTAGACCTAACTCAACCCAAAAGCTAGTTCAAAAAGGAAAGATTGTTCAAGACCATATATACAACTCTCAGGTATTAAATACCACCGATGTGAGACAACTTAACATATTGTTTCTATTTTTTCATGGCCGGAACATAAATTGATACGGAAGAGTTCTCGAGAGGTAGTCCAAGGAGTCTTCTAGTGGAGCCATTTCTGCTCTTCGGGATTTCGTCAGCAATTTAATTTTTCCACTGTAGTTCAAATTGGATTTGTTTCTCCCTTGCTATCATCTAAGCTGGACGAACTTAACACGATCATTTCTCCCCACATTTGGAAGTAAAATACTCTAGGCTTGGATTAAAAGTTGGAACAGAAGTTCATTTCAACCCATTTTAATTTTTGCTCTAAATCTGTAACACCTTTTCCTTTCTTAACTTCCAATAAAATCTCACAAACATTCCTTTCCATTATTTACTTTCCAAATCTCAACTCTCAGACTAAGCTAAACTATCCCAAACATTCCTTTCCTTTCCAAATCTCAACACTCGAACTAAGCCAAGTCAGATTTATGGCATGACCCTGAGAATAGGTGGTGCCCAATCTTTTGACGGAAAACATGCTTAACTAATAGGCTGCTTAAAAAGTTTTGGCATAGTCCTACTCTAATGCATTGCTGATTTACTCAAAAAGTTGTGAATGCACAAACCCATGTGCAGCAAGATTGATATCAGATCGTTTCATTGAACCACAGAGACAATGAGTTTGACATTGATAGGAGTTCATTTCAACTGAGTCATGAGAATACGATTACAAAACTTGAGCTTATACATCACTTGAACTAAACATTAGATCCCCATACCCAGGAAAGTACTTGTTTACGCCTAATCTCTCGTTTCTCCCAAGTTCTGTCATCGGCATGCCACCTTTACGTTGAAAATCGTCAAAACTACGCATGTGGTATCCATTTGTATTTGAAATGTGCCCGTTTGCATATTTCTGCTGTGACAATTGCGTGAAGGAAGTGTCATAATTCTGATGTTGATTGACTAACCTTGAAGACAAGCCATAAATATGGTCTAGAGAAAGTTCATTCCCCATATGATTGGTATTACCAAATTCATGTAGCAGAGATGGATTTTGCAGGGCAAATAATTGATTGAGTTTCGAGTCTGTATGTGCAGATAATGATTGCTGTTGCATCATATGCCAAAGTTTTTTATCATCTTCATATGCACTGCGATTTGGTGTACTAATTGGCATCATTTCAAAGCCCGGGATTTTCTGGACGTTCATTGGTTTAACTACACCACAGCTTAACATGGCAGGATTGATGAAATTGACATTATCGGGGCTGCTACTGAATTCGGTAGAAGGGAGTTGAAGCAAAGTGCTGGACAAAGAATTAGTATTCACCAAAGGGCTTCCTGCAAATACGAGAGAATAATTATATTGATCGGTTATGACCAATAATAAAGAAAACATTTCTTGCAACGGCTGCTTTATGTGTTTGTGCAGACAATAATAGGTTGTCGTCATTGGGCAGTGAGTTTTTGAGATCCCAAGCTTAAAAAAGTTGAAGAAAAGAAGGAAAGAAATGAATACGTGTGCAGCCGTTGCAAAAAATATATTTTAGAACAATATGAGATGCGCTAAAGGTACAAACCAGATGGGATACGGGACATGCCGCCTGTCCTCTCGCAAGCAGAAAACCCAGGAGGTGGATCTCTAGAGGTCGCTGCAAACCCTGGTGGTGCCAAACTTTGAGCTCTAGTTCCTGTAAGAAGAGCTGGTGAGGATTCAAAATCACAAAATCAGGCAATTAAATAAACAATTAACAGAGACAAGATTGTCATCCCAGGCAAAAAAATTAGCCAACACAAGCAAACTGATCTGGAATCCTAAACCTCACCAAATGCAAATATCAACAAAAAGTATCTTTCTAAGGAGCACGAATAGGATGAATAGGACAATCTCATCAATCAATATTCTGCTTAAGGAAAATATTTTAAAATTAGCAAAAACTGGATGTGCCAAATTATTAGCAAGTGGATGCGGACCAGCCTATTTGGTAACAAATATATAGGAATAATACATTTAATCAGTTTGATAAAAAGAAAAGGAACATGAATCCACAACAGTTACCTGGATACTGAGGCTTGCGCAAATACTGCTCCTTGTTATCCCCAAAATCCCGAAGGACAGACCCAACCACTTGACTCCCAAAGCCATCCTTTCTAAAATGTGAATAAGCTGATTGATCACTATTAAGGGTGTTCCACGAAGAACCATTCAAGCCACGAGTTTCATCAAGAAATTCTGATGCATCATTAGTCTTTGTCGAAGATCTTTCCCACGGATCAAAATCCATGGACATGATATTTGAAATTATACTGCTCTCCACAGCTTCTAAACCAGAATTTTCGTCATCATTGGGCAAGTTACCATCATCGAGTCTTCGCAGGTGCTCTACTATCTCGTCATTGGAAAATGAACTGGAGCTTCTATATATTCTATCTGATTTGGAAGAATTTTGGAACTTCATCTCCTGCCATGCATCACTTAATACTGAATTTACACATCTGACAGGTAAAGAAGCCTCATCTTCACGATTGTGCTCATTATTCTGATCCACGCTAAAGTCTACCAAACTGTTAGTCTTATTCTGCAACAATGCAGGACCACAGGAATCCTCCGACACGTTTGCAGCATAAGATGGATGAAAAAAACAAGACTTTTGACTTGGACCATAGAGATCTTTAGATCCTTGATCTTCGAATAATAATGAATCTTCCCTGGCTTGTCTATCTGGGATATTTTTAGATATTCCATTTTCAATGTGATTAGATGATGAAACTCTAAAGAGGTTAGGAAAAGAATATGACTGTCCCCCATGTATATCTCCGCTCGTTGTAACTGAAGATAATTCGGAGCATAATTTTAAAACCCTGTCTTCATGTACATTTCCATCTTTTTCGAGATCGGGACAATTAGAACGGCCAACTATATCGACAAAAGTTGTCATTTTGAGGGGCGCTGCAATGCCTCCCTGCTTTTCTGTGGAAGGAAGTGAGAAAATAATTTCTCCTTTGCCATTTACCGAGCCAGGAATTGCACCCTGGACAATGACACCAGAGACATTTATTCAAATAGGTTCTCAGTGAAATACAAGAATATGAAAGATAAACATGTTGGCACTAGATACGTTTTGCGGTAATGTCTTCTAAGGTAGAGCCATTAGCAAAATTAGCACTACATGCACACTATATCAAGATATGCACTGAACAGATCTTGAGCATATCTTAAAATAATGCAAGCCGTTGCAAAATTGGCACTTACCACGGTATTTTGGGATGCAAATTTGTCAGTAAAAGCACTGCTACTACTGTAGATATCATCCACTGGTGGTGGCAACACATCCCCCGACCGTGTTAACACACTATCAATAGCACCAACAATTTGTTGCACCCTACTCCTTTAAATTAAAAAAGAAGAAAAAAAATTAGCAATCTGTTCATAGAGAATTAAAGAGCACAAATAAGTAAAACATATATCAGCGTAAGAATTATAATAAAAAATCACAACTTGCAACAAATAAATAATTCATTTCAACAAAAACACAAACGGCAATCTTGCTAGAAATTAACTTCATTGATTAAATCAGAGAAAGCATGTCGTATGGACTCGGAATTACAATTGAAGGAGCGGCATAAGATTACTCGGAGTTGAGCTCAGAGATAAATCAACCCCACATTGAAATTTTAGATAGCTGTTGTCATTTTCTTTGGACTCGGAATAGTTATTTTGTGTTTGCCATTGTTTTATATATTTTCTCTCTTTTTAATAAAAGAACGCCTAGCACCACCATTGTTTCCTCTAACGAGCGTAGATTCCACACTATGTAACACTTTTAAGATAACGAGAGTCGAGAGTAGACCACAGAGAAGTTGCTGATCATTCAAGTAAAAATATTATTTTCCTTCCCTAGGTGGGAGCATACGATAAAGCTGTGAATGAAAAATCTACTCACACCCCTTAATAACCAAAGCACATCATGTCATAGTGAAAAATCCACTTGCAGCCATTAATAACCAAGTACTAGTTGTTTCTCAGTGGTCCACTTTGGCATTGGTTGTAGAAAATCAGATGATATGACAAGTTAAAAAGTGAGAGATACCAGTAATAAGAAAATGTTGTCTGCATTATACCTCGTATGAACTGCAGCAACCTCATCTTTTCCAAAACTATCTTCATCAGCTCCAATACTATGCAAATATAAACAAGCGGGATTGCTGCAAGGCTGGGAAAATAAAACAACTATGAGAAACTTGTCCCACAGCAAAAGAAGTTGCTAGCCGCATCCCAGAAACGAATGCAAAAAAGAAAGCCCAACAAAGCATGAAATATCTATACCATGTTTTTCAGCCAAGCATGGCAATATTTTGCAGTACCAAACGATGCTCTGCAGAAGTGATAGTCAAATTGTTAGTGTGAAAACTTCAAAGCAGCGTAACTTACTAAATCAAAAGTAAGAAAGAGAACTAGTGTTTACCTTAAAAATCTACCTTCTAGCACAAAACCATGCACTGATTGAATACATCGAATTGCCTCCTCCTCTCTGGAGTAAGTTATGTATCTGGAACCAAAAAGATAAAAGGGAATAATAAGAGGTCAAGTATAAACTTTAAAGGAGAATGCTTGTGAAACATCATCCACTGGCATGAAACAATTCCCAAGACATTACGTCCTAATCAGAAAACTCACAGAGAAAACCATGAAGATAGATAAAGGAAGCGAGCAATTGACATCAATCATATATGTGGTACGTGAATAGGGATCCCACAAATTTGATTGAGACTCGTTATCCAGTCTTAGAGGGAAAAATAACGGGGTGGTCATTTTGTCCCTCTCATCAGACTTAATCCTCTCATTACTAATTGAATCACTTCGCCAGTACAAGCTATTATTTATTGTCCTAACTCCCTTGTATCATAAGATGCAACATTTTACTCTTCTTACTACTTATAATGTCAACTAATTCAGACACAATTTAGCTCCATATTAGATAGAACATATTCATAAAAACACAAAGATTCAAATACATTTAGTGAATAAAGCATATGATTTCCAATCTTCAGAAAATTCAGGTGTCTGACTCTAACCATATATTCACGAAGAATGTATCATGATGTAGAAAGTTCTAAGCTAATTGAAGAATTTCAATGCTGCAAGAGCAAATATACAGCAACTAACAGCTAAATGAACATCCATAAAGAACATAGTCATACAATTCAATTCACACACAGAAGAAAAAGAAATCTATTCAACTAGCAGCTTTGGACTCGCATACACAAACAAAACAGAATCTATTCAACTAGCAGTTTTGGACTCACACACTGCAAGTCTCATTGACAAATTGCTGAATTGCACCACCAGCTGTTCTTGAGAGAGAGACCTTGTCAACTTTCCCATATTGACCAAAATATTCTTTCCGCTGCAATAACTGTTCACAAAAACATTACTCTTTAGAACTGAAAAACATAAAACAGCATTTGAAGCATCACTTGATCTGATACAAGGTAACAGCATACTTAATAATATTCTAAACAAAAAAAGTAGACAAACCTGCTGATGTATGGAAAAAAAAAACTAGCAAAAGGGATCCTTACATCTTCATCGGCAAGACTAAGAGGTAGCCCAATCACATACACCATTTTGCGTTGAATGACTCTGACATTAGTAAGATCCTTCTTTACTTCAGTAGTCTTTGGCTTGACCTTTGGTGGCTTGTTTTTGCGATTAGAATTTTTATTCACCGTCCTAAATGATAGATAAATAAAACCTTCAAATGTCCGTATCACAGCTTCAAATGACAGAACGATATTGAATCAAAAAATAACAACAGCAACCTTCCACAATCTGTCTGCATTGCAACAATTTTATCTTTATCATAGATTGTTCGACAAGCAGGACATCTTCCCTCTGTTTCCTCTTTCTCTGCCATGTCTATTATATGATGCCAACACCAAACACAGACCTGAATAGACACGGTAGTGAAGATTATATAAAATCCAATTACGATATACAAATCAAAGTCTTGGGAAACAAGTAAAAAGATGTCAAGATTGAGACAGCAATGTGGAAAGAAAAGTAGGGCCAACTTTTATTCCTCAAAAGTCAAAACCTCGATAAATACACAATTACTTCAAGCCAACTTTACTTGACTAGAGTGAGAAATTTACAAGTTGGTTCAGGAAAGTCACAGAGCATCAAATAACTAAACTTGCACAGGTTCAATAATTAAAACCCATAATATGTAATGCAATGCATTGATATGATTAGTCTTAAGTGAGATGGGATATGAATTTAAGGCATGCAGCCAGTAGACATTCTAATCCCAGTTCACGAGTAGCCCAAAAATGAACTAGAGTGGTCCAAACTACCCCAACACAACGGTTTTCGTGCTAGTGACAGTTGGATTTAGTCACAAACAAAAAATCTATTCATGGTTACCCTCGTAACCCTATGCTTAATGGATGACTTTGATTTGTTATTTATGAACCATACGCTATATGAAAATAATTGAACCAGCATGACTAGAGAGCCAAAGGTTCTCACAATCGACATAGCCCTTATTTCGTGACCGCTAGCCAGAAAAACACTTAAATAAATCAAGATGTGTCATGGTCCTCCATACCATGTCGGCATTAAATCATTATTACAACATAAGTAGATATTCTTCACGTTTGTATTGATGTTTCCGTTCATCTTTGTTATGTTGTCCAATGTCTAGTTACACTCACGATTCATGAACTTCTATCACACTCTGGCATTTAGGCATTGATGGTGATAAGACAATGGAAAAGACAGGCTTGAAAAGAAAAAAGAAAGAATCAATTACACATACCATGGATGAAACAAGTAATTTACAAACAATCGTTCAATATCCAACAAATTACTAAAGTTTAAACAGCATTTAATGCACTTAAACGCCTAGATTTTACCAAAACAACATATAGGAAGTAGATGCTGTGTGTCGAGAAAAGAGTAAATATCGCACCTGGTAACCACATTGGCAAGGCTTGAATTGTTGATCTGTCCAATCCATTTCCTCCGCGCACAGGGGACACCTCTTCTCCTCTTCCATGTTCATTATTGCCTTTCACCTCCCAAAAAAAGTTCCTGCAATGAAAATAGAAAACACCAACAAAAATAAATTCCATCTGCAATCAAATGAGCATAAAAACATTCAGAGACATTTCCTCTCACACACATACAAACCAAAAAACAAAGGCGCACAAACCCTAACATGTAAGTCCATTTCCATCCCAAAAACAAAAACAAACGAACAAACAAAATCTCTACTTTAATTTTCCAGATCAGAACAGAAGCACCTCCCATTTCGCCAAAAATCCACAAAAAAAAACGCGGGCGAAAACCATCAAAATCTCTGAAACGAAAAATGTACGGCACATGCCAGAACCGCGTCAAAGCACGCACATTGCATCGAAAAATGGAAAGCGCACACAGTGACGAAATGGACAATGAGGTACAGTGTCTATGCCGGAAATCGAACAAGAAAACATCAATCGAAATGCGAAAACTCACAGAGATTTTTGGTTCAGACAAAAGGCAGCGAGACAATTAAAGAGAGAAAAGAGATTAGAGAGCGAGGAAATGTAAACGATGATTGAAAACCACAGGATTGACACGCCTTTTATGGATGGCTTTTATTATTATTATTAATTATTTTTTTTTATGAACCTCAATTTATTATTATTTTATCTTCGAATAATAAAAATTATTTTCCTTTTCCTAAAAAAAAAATACTTTTATTACCGCTTAGAAAATCGCTACAATAAGCAGCTTCGATGCGTCACAAAAGTATGGCGGTGCCATATATATATACATATATATATAAATATATACTTTTATATATATATAAAAGATGTAGCTTAATTTGATCAAATAATATTAAATAATTAAGATGAGATTATTTTCAATTTAAAATAGTTCTTCGATTTAAAAGAGAAATTTTGTTTTATTTTTTATATGTAAAATATGGAGTGACTTCAGAAAATTTAGTAGGATAAGAAGAGTAATTATGAAATTAAATATTTTGATGTCCTATAAATTAGTTACTTTAAAGGTATCACACTTAATACACACACGCGTATGCAGTCCACTCATTGTGCTCTACTCATTGATAGACATGGATGTAGACATAGTAGATAATCAATATATCAAAACTATATAATATATATATATATATATATATATATATATATATAAATTTATGATACCATGAAGTCTAAATTTGTAATTTTTTGTGGTTTTTCAAATTATTATATTATGTGGATCATTTAAACAATAAAATTTTGATCTATTTTGGATGTTTAGTAATTCTTATTGTATAGTTGTTATGTCACGCGATAATATGTATCATGTGTTTGTGTGTGTGTTTTTACTCAGAGAGATGCGAGTATCATTAGATATTAGTTATTCTGCATGCACGATGTGTGTGTACAATCTTTTTTATCATTATCTAGGGATTAAAATGAAATTTGACAAATTATAGAAGTATTAAATTGATATTTGAATTGTTAAAATAAAAAAAAACGTGTGTTGAATTTTTTTTTTTAAAAAAAAATATAATATAGTATCATATAAGAGTAAAGTTAAAAGAAAAATTGGTGTCATTCCTAGATGATTACTATCATGCCCTTAACTTTGATAAAGAATAATATTTGCATCTTTGAATTCATAAGCTCGTACAAGATGTACCTCTTGGATTAATTAATTATATTGATATATTACATGTAATTATAAAATTATGAATTATTTTGTTTAATGTGTTGTAATTGTAATTATGAATTATTTTGTTTAATGTGTTGTAATTGTAAGATCCCGATATAATGTAATTTCTCGACACATTAAAAATTAAATATAGAAACTGTTGAAATGATCCATTTCAATAGTTATCCGAATGTTTGAAAATATTCTTGTTTCTTGTCGGAACATTTGCAAGCTATGTGAGTTCTCTGAGTTTTTTTTAAAAAACAAAATTGAAATTATTATTCATGTTTAGATTGATAAATTTGATTTAAGTGAAATCTATCAAAATTAGATTTGAAATTACATGATATGAAATGAATTTGAAATTTTATTTAATTTTGTCGATCATGGCGGTAAACCATTTCATTTAAAATCAATCATCTTAACTCCATCAATCCAAACATGACCTGAAATTTTTGAGTGCTAGTTGTATGATTATGTGTTTGTTGTTTTGGAAATATTTTAAATCACACGCAGCTCAATCATCGTCATGTTTCTATTACTTTTCTAATATGGATCATGATTAGATTTCAACTATCCATCTAATAACTTCATTTATTGCACACTTAAACTTGACTTTATTTTCAAAATTACGATCAAGTGTTTGACATTTTATTAAAAATTATAATCATAATTTGTGGTAATGATACAACTTAAATTCTATAAATCATACAGTAATTCATGTTTCTCGCTTAACATGACTCTCTTAACAGGAGCAGTTGTTACACAAACAGTAACAAACAATATAAATATCATAATTAATTATGTTGTGTCCCTTATTTACATATATATGACTGATGAATTATTTTATTTGGATGATTACTAATTTTATAATTAGAGATTACTTGTAAATCGACTTGATTTTATAAGTACATTACTCACAGGATTTACCGAGAGTTGCTGCTTATCTTGAGCAAAGAAAATACAAATAAACAACTAAATCTACCTAAATAAATTAGAAAAATTATCCGCAATCTGCGAGACTTAAACCTGAAAACCAATAGATCTCAAGGGCTATCACAAGTCGTATTTTGTGAGGTATATATCTTATTTTGATCATCCATGAAAAAATATTACTTTTTATTATGAATATCGGTAGAGTTAACACGTATCACAAGTAAAGATTCGTGATACCGTCTTACAAGAGCTATACTCAATCTCAAGATCTCAACCTTAATCATTGTACTATATCTTATTTTTCTTATGCTAGTGTAATAATTAATCAACAATCTCGTATAGATAGTGAACACGTGCATGAGGGGATAATGTAAGACTACGTTAACAACCGTACCACAAATAATTTGACAACGCACAGATTGAGGCTTGAACATACTTCCTTGTCGAAGTAATAGAATGTTAGAAATGGCTTGTTTTTTTTTTTAGATCGAAAAAATTTTAAATTATGAATATTTTTTTCTTTTTTGGGTAATAAAATTTATTTACGTGTATTTAATAGCTATAAAAAGTTTAAATGTAACATGAATGTAATGGAAGAAGTTCACGTTATCTCAGATATATCAAAAATTCTAAATTATAAAACGATATGTCGAATTCATATATATATGAAAAATTTCGTGAGATCGTCTCATGAGTTAGTTTTGCGATGTCTTATTCGACACAATCCGTGAAAAAATATAACTTTTATGAAAAAAAAAAATAAATTTCTTGATAATTATAAAACAGATCAAAACGTCTCACAGATAAACAGGTTTAGAAGATGATTAGTACAGCAGCCATAATTAAATAAATAATCAAGCTGAGAAAGAGTGAAGCTTAAACATTTATTTGTATTAAAAAAATTTAAATACTCAAATGAATTTAATGTTTTTGAAATATATTGTTTCATAATAACCAATCTTATGCCTAATATCCATGCAATTAATTTTTTGACCTAGTGATGGTCGAGTTCACACTATGGTAAATCGAATTAGACAAGTATTCTGAGAATGACTTGATCAAGAAAGTCTAAATAATGAATATTTTGATTTAACATCTGCTCTAATAACTCGAACACGTCGTAATATTATTTTTTAGAAAACCGAATTATGCAAGTATTGTGAGACTGGCTTGACCAAGAATGTCTAACTAGTGAATATTTTGATCGATCATCTTTTCTAATAACTCGGATACGTCGTAAAATTGTGTGTTACAAATTTCTTGTTTTGTAATATAGTGCATATGGTCGATAATTTTTTTAAATAGTCACTTGGTTTTGGGCCTAACAAACATCTTTTGGGTCAATCGCTAAGCCCAATTCAGCCTAGCTCAGCGTTATTTCAACCCGGTTCATCCAAATTACCACCGAAGTCTGAACCTGGGAACGAAGGAAGCAACAAAAGGTAAATATTTTATCTCGATTTATTTATTCTCCATTCCCGTTTAATCCGAAGAATTCGGAAAATAATTGTTTTCAGACGATTTTCGGGTTTGATAATGGTTAAATGTCAATTGATTTGTGGTTAATCGGTAGAATTGACGACGAAATGATTATTTTAAGGAATTCGATTCGTGTTGAAAATCAAAATTTGGAAATGTTTTTTTTAAACCTAAATTCCGTGTAAAGTGGTATTTGATTCATTTTAGTGACTTCCGCTGATATTATTTGACGAGTTGGTAGGTGGTTGTGTGTGTGTCAATTTATATGGGGGCTAAAAATTTTAAGATTGATCTTCTGTTTACAAATGCTTTTGATTAAAAGCTCTTAAATTGGATTATTTTTTGTGTGATGCTACAGGAAATATCTTGTCAATTTTTTGCATCTGTGTGAAGTTAAATCAGATAAAATTTGACACTTTGTCCCAGAATCGTTATTATTATTTTAAACGCCAAATGTTGCTGGTAGCATATGGCTTTTAGTTATATTTTTGTAAATGCTGATAGTTTCGTAACTTCTGGTTAAGGATGGCGAGCGGCTCAGATGTGGCAGGAAATCCAGTCCCGACATCTTCCGTGTTGATGGCAGCTGCCAAACACATCGGAACTAGGTGCCGTGGCGAGAATGTAGCATTTTTGAAGTGCAAGAAGGATGATCCTAACCCTGAGAAATGCCTTGACAAAGGACGTCAAGTTACGCAATGTGTTCTTCACTTGTAAGTTGCTGGTTTACTATAAATTTTTGATGCCGGCAGAATCTTTTGTTTTTATGGAAATCCTTGAGTTGGCTATGCCAGTATACGCTAGGGATTTTTCCTTTTTTTTTGTTTATTTACTTCTGAGAAGATTGCTCCTAGTTTAGGCAGGACTTACTCTTTTTGATTGACTTGAAAATATCTAATTTAAATTAGCTCAAAATATTGGGGGGGATATCAAGTAAGAAGATGACCTGTCAGGTTAGTCTTTTTGTGCTAAAAGTTAAGTGTTTTTGTGGTTTAATCTGAATACTATTGTCGATAATGTGGTGTGTTTTGTGTTTGATAGGCTTGTGATAGGGGTAGCGATGTAATTGGGCATTGCATTTTGGACTTTGTATTTTCAAGCTGAATGTTCCCGGTTGATTTGTTTTAAATGTTCCAGTTCGAACTGCTCATCCCTGAAGCTTTCTGCAATTCGTTTTGCAAGTTTTCAGTAGGTTTTAATTTTCAAAGTTTGGAAGGATCGAAGCCGAGCTTTTATGTTTGAAATGTTGTCCATGTTATTATCCATCGAACAGTGTATTCGCCCATGTGTTTGCTCATATACTTTATTAAATCCTTCAACTTTTGAGTTTTGAGTCCTTACTTACAGGTATCCAAACCTTCTGAACGTATTGTTTCTAAACTCTGATAATATTTTGGATGAAATGCTAAGAAACTTACAGATACAAGTCCCTGATGTATTGTTGTTGGATTTTTTATTCTCTCTGTCAAGACCAGAACTTCCACATTGACAATCACGAATGCTCGTGTTTGGAAATCAAACCTCATACTGTAACTATTGTATCACCTCAACTCCACAGTCGAGCCAAATTTGTTGTCTCCAATAGCAAATCCCAATTGCTGCCCTTTCTCTCATTCTTCCATCCCTACTCACCTGTCATTCACCACATAGTGTGTTTTTTGATAAGAAACACCATTCATTGACAAAATTAAATTGTACAAATGAAGGATAAGGCATTTTTCTTACCCGTGTCAAGGAAAACACAAATTAACACCCAATTGAATGCCTAACATCAAGATGAATAGATTACACAGTCATTGATTTAAGCTAATATTGGTTGCTGTTTGACTAGTAAAGATCTAAACTGGATGTATATAAGTTGTTATTGGAGAACTGGATGCATTGAAATCTTTGAATGGTTGTGCACCCAAAATGCAACCCGATTTTGTATGCCTTCTCATAATTGAGATATCTCGTTCTGTATTCCTTTTAAAACCATTTGTTTATTTCTTTCCACAATTCTTTGGTAAATGCTAGAGTCAGTGAGTCACTATCTTTCACAACTCTTTTTTGGAATTTTTCCCTTTTTCTTTTATAATTGGTTAGATATAGTGTTCATTTCGTACGTATTAAAGCTTCATCACCCCAGTTTTGTACGTGAAATCATACATCTTGCTAGTTCTTTGAGTTTGCACTGATCATTTGCAGATATGTTTTTTCGCCTCGGTATGTGTATTTTTCTTGTCTGATACTGGTTTGTCAGAGAGTGACCCATGTTTAACGTATATGACAGTTTCTGGATAACATGGATGAGATAAAAAAAAAAAGGCCTTCCTCTTCTATATGTCGATGAAACCTTCAAACCTCATAGAGAATTTGGGGATTTTTTTCCGCTTGCATCCGTAAGGAAATCTATGAGAATAATCTACTCTCTCTTTCAAACTCTAGCAGATTCGCAACATGTGGCCGAAATGCTTATGATGAAGTTGAGACTGAAGTAGGAATAAAAAAATGGAAAATGTTACTTGAAACTCAACTTTTCTGACCCCTACGTTCTCTTGCTAATAAATCTCATAAATTTCGAAACTTTTGCATGCGCATTTATGGATTCACCGAGTTTTTATCTCTGCAGGCTTAGAGATCTTCACCAGAGTTGCAACAAAGAATTAGATTCATATGCTGGGTGCATGTATTACCACACGAATGAATTCGAACTTTGTCGCAAAGAGCAAGCTGAGTTTGAGAAAGCCTGCCCCTTGTGATGGACTTAACATCTCCCATCCTGTGAACATAATAAGTAGTTCTTCAACAAGCGGATGTTTTTCGATTCGATGTACTTGGAATTTATCTTTTTCTTTGTTGTATGGTAAAGATTGCTTGCCGAATTTGCATTTCTGTGTCGAGAAACTCACCCTGTTTTGATGTGAAGACTCTTTATTCTTATCGCTCGGTTCAAGTTTAACCGTGTTTCATTTTCTGGCTGCCTTTATAGGTCGGTTTTCTAATTTCCGGCTGGATTGCAGAATTACTATTGTTGTTAATGATAATAATTTCATGGTTACAATACATACATATTATCTATGAATTACGCTTTAATTTATTATTGTTTTTCAAATGATATAGTTCAACTTATTTTGATGGATAATGTCTCTTGTAAGATGTTATTACGAATCTTTATCTGTGAGATGAGTCGATTTTACTGATATTCACAATAAAAAGTAATATTTTTTTATGGATGATCCAAATAAAAGATACATTTCACATAAGTTTTTGCCATTTTGATGAGTTACTTTCTCGTTAGAAATTTATCATGATTGCATGCAGTAAAAACTTTATTTGAAGTTAAGAATATATCCCACATAACATCTCATTGTTTGAAACCCCGTCCCCTTGGTTTAGCTATGATTTTAATTTTTGATAATTATAATTTTTTTATATGATTTAAACAAAAATCCTAATGATATTGATAAAAAAAAAAAATAACAAAAAATCATATGAAATAAATTATTAGGACTAATGAGCTAATAGCATTCAACCCACTTCTGAATTTCATATATAGCACAAAACCTCTTATAAAAATTTAATTAGCTATTAATGTCCATCTTTCAAAAATAAGCTAAAAAACACTCGTGTCTTGAAAATTGTAGTCGAACGTGCTTGAAATGCAATTGGTCATATTTTCTGAATTTTTATTTTTTAAAACGATAGAATTACTCTCAAATATTTGAATATACTATTTGTTTGTAAGTTTTTTCTTATTCATTTAAAGTTTCGACCAAAAAACTTATTTTTCATATGTAATAAATGCATATCTGCATAAGTTTGATTGTCTTTGTTTGATGGTTAGTTCGATTATGGGTGTGGGGGCAGTGCCCACATCTCATATGAGTGGTTGAGATTCCATCTTATGGGGAAATAAAAAATAAAAAAAAAAAAAATTGGGCCAGAAAAAATTCTGGCCCTTGACAGGGGTAGGATGAAATAATCCGAAGTAAACGAAGAAAGACCCTTTATTCCATTTTCATGCATATTGAATTCATATTACGTACTCGTGCATGGAAAATTAAACTTGTAGTTTTAGTAGGAGAGATCCCACATACATGCAACGAGTTCGGTTTCGCATTAAATTACATTATATATTCTTCCATGGACTTCCCGATGATTGTATTGCAGAGCACAGATGCAGTAAACAGCTATAGCATGGTGTATGAAGCCAGTGCAAGCAGGGGCGGAGCCAGAAATATGGCTCAGCCCGGGCTAGAATTTTAAATTCTAGAATCTTCTAATATTTTAAATTGATTTACCCGGACTAATATCATATTATTCTAAAATTTATACAAAATTTACATATAAATTTTTTTTAAAAAAATAGGGCCACCCGGGCTAAAGCCCGGGTATAGTGCCTTGTAGCTCCGCCCCTGAGTGCAAGGCTAAGGGAACCAGTGTACGGCTGCACCGGCACGATTTATAGAGCTAGCCAAGGCACAGTTGCAACTTGCAAGTGTTCAACATGCAAACCCAAAATTCAAGTTTATCCCAATTACTTTTCAAAGATAATGACAACGATCAAGAAATCTTGCCACAACCGGACGGTGCCGGAATTTTATGAGGATTCGACGACTTCTTTCGTGTTGGATGGGAATGCTTCCGGTGTTTCTTGCTTGAGTAGAACGTCCCCTTTGGAAATGAATTTCGAGTTGATCGGGTAATTAATTAATTAAATTATCAGAATGATTTCCTGGCTTTTCCCCCCTTTTTTAAAAAAATCTTGGATTAATCTCTCGTGATGTATTCATGATCGAATCTCAATGACTTTCTAGTCATGTATTTCCCCAAAAGAAAAGGAAGAGTTAAGAAGATTAATAAACACATGCAGAAGTTATTCAAGGCATAAACGGATTAGAATTTTAAACTCTATAATCTTTTAATATTTTAAATTGATCTACACGAGATAATATCATAATATTCCAAAATTCACACACACACACACACACACACACACACACACATATATATATATATATATATATTAAAAATATTGGGCTACCCGGGCATGCATGTGGCTCTGCCACTGAAGCCTAGTATTTTATTCCAGAAAATGAATAAATTAAATAAAAAAGTATATATTGTCGACATATACTCGGCATCAAATATCTAGTTTCATTTTTTTAAAAAATATCTAATTTCAATAGATCGAGGATCAAAATTTAATTTAGACGAACTTATCTTGGTCAATAATTAAACATCACGACTTTTTTTTTTCAAAAAAACAAATATTGGATTCTCTCTTGCGATGTGTTTTGTATATTTCAAATCGTCCTTCAAAAAAAAATATTGGATTCTCTCTTACGATGTGTTTTGTATATTTCAAATCGTCCCAAGATGACGACGATCATAATAATAATAATTGAAATTTATCTATCAAACCATCTTTTAAATGCAAATTCTTATGTTCCATGTATGTCAAGTGAACTTTTCTAGTCACGTTTTTCCCCAAGGTAAAGGTCAAGAAGGATAAACTAATTAACACATGCAAATATTATCAGGCGTAAGATCACATAAATGTAAAAATATATTTTATTTCAAAATTAAAAAGGACAAATAAAAACGTTTTATCTGTATAAAATAATTTAAAATTTCAAGAACTCAAAAAATTATATATAAAGAAAATCATTTACGATTTCGAATAGAGAAATATTGATGATTTTCATACTATGGAAATTTAGGCAGAAAATTACAAGGTAGGTATATATATATATATATATATAATAATATCAATAAATTTATTCACCCTTTTTTATAGGCGTATTATCATGATCATATTCCGAGGCTGTGGGATGATTCCATGGATTGAGTTTCAACTATAAAAGTAAAATGAAAATAGGGATAAAGTTTCCCTTGTACGTCCTGTCGATTCATTTCAACTAAAAGTAAGTGAAAAGTAATATTTACATTTCACAAGTTCAAAACATAGCCCAGAAAAGCGCTGTGCTCCCTCGAGGGCGAACCCGAGTTCGGAAAACTAGTTTCCAGAATAAATTTATCCAAGCATCTGTGACTGGCTCGAGTTGAAGCTCGAGATTGAAAAATCGAAGAAAGTAATGACTTAGCGACGAACAAAAAGCTGAATTTTCGACGAACCAAGAGTGATTAAGCTACTACATCAAAAGGAAACAGCTCAAAAAAATATTTCCTCAATGCAGCTTCCAAATGCTGTGAACTTACAAAACAAAGGCTCGTAAGAAGTGGAATTTGGCTACTTCTGCACAACTGGTTCGCCAGCTTCCTCGTTTTTGACCATCGCTTTTCTAGTGAGCTCATAACCAGCAAAGTTCATGGCGCCTAATGGAGCAATCCAAAAGAATCGAGGCACAGCTCCTTTGAATAGTCCAAGGGGCCCGTCATGTTGTAAAATAGAGAGGGCTACCATTGATATTGTTATAGGTCGCCCTGGAGGAGCAGTCATCATTCTTGTCTTCATAACATCAAATGGAGTTGTTACGACAGCAGCAAGCCCTCCGGATAAAGCTCCGACTGCGATTGTTTCCCAAGGCTCAAGTTCTCGTTCTAAAAGCTTCTGGACAGCCTGGCGGGGAGTCATTGATAAACAGTGGAAATAAGGAGTTAGATGTAAGACCAAATTCGATGAGAGATCATGCATGATAGACATAAGATGTAATATACCAAAACACCACAGACTTGCACGATTTGCTCATGAAATCTGACATTTGCGACATGATGCTCAAAAGTCTAAAGCATTGGTATTCTCTCCTAATTTAGAGATTATAACAAAACCTCCACCTCTTTATATGGTTATAAACACTTGAAAACAAATCTAGGAGAAAATCTTGTTCACAGCTAAATTATAATAAAATCATATCAAAGATATGTATCATAGTCCAAATTCAAAATGAGCACATCGATCTAACATGATGGTTATCCCGAAAATCAAGGGAACAAATAGCAAGCTACAAACATCAGTATGTAGACAAACAGTTTTCAAATCAAGAATAAGGAATACCTTCTTTGACTCAGCATAGAGGCCCATGCCTGCAACATAAAATGGAACCTCGCGGAAGAGGGTTGCACCAGTACCACGGAAAAACCCCTTGAGACCATCTTGCTGCAACGTTCCGACAATGGCTTCCCCTACATTTTCAAATAGACCAGCTTGCAGCCTTTGCTTCAGCACCTCACAAGGTATCCGAACCGCAGTTCCCAAAAATGTGCTGCAGAATGATGCTATAGATTGAACCTAAACATCATCCACTGAATAAGAAACTCTATATTTCATAATGCCATTAAAATTGAAAGGGCAGGTTAAAACTACATATCCCTAACCCAATAAAGCTTAAACATGTACAAAAGAGGAACGTTCTAACAGTATATCCTTACACAAACAGAGTCGAGAAAACATACAAATACAGCCATGATGAATGAAACTAACAATGCTAATTTTGATAACACCAAGGCAGGAAAACACAGTTAAAAGCACTTTTTTAAGGTAAAGTTGAAGAAATTCAAATGATTGAAAAATTACTGAACATATAATAGGAAAGTGGTACGCTTTACAATGCACATTCATGACCTGTACCTGTAATTCTGGAAGTGTAGGTGCAACGTTTATTAAAACAAGCTTGCTTGCTTCGAAAATTCCCGTTCGCAAACCATGGCTGTGGTGTTCATTACATCAAATCTCAGAAAAATAGAGTAAAATCGTTTCAACGAAAAAGAGAAAATAAGATGTTCAGATGTACCTTGAAAATTGACCTAATATAGCTGGAATGGACCCTCTATAAAATCCTCGGACTCCAAGTTGAGGAAGATTTGATATAACTTCTGAGAAGGTAAGGGTTGAAGCTTGCACCCGTGTCTAACAACCATTGAAAACAATCAGATCGCCTCTCCGAATTATGAAATTATGAGAGAAGCAAAACACATATCAAATATTCACATATCTATTAAGCTCATTCATTAGTTTTATTGCATGCTTTTACTCGTGGGACATGTTCCAGATAATCATGAATTATAACTAATCAACACACGAACGCACATTATCATCAAATGATATGCCAAAATTTCATAAAATAGAATAATATAGGAGGAGAATCATATATATATATATATATATATATATATATATATATATATATATATATATATATATATAAAGACAATAACGCACATTTTTACCAAATACAAGAACACAGTTTTAAGTGTGCAAATGCATTTAAGAAATTTAATTCAGGCGGAGAAATCAGATGTTTTCAGTACAATATCTGAAAATACCCCGAAGATATCAATATAATAAAAAAAATTGCACGATTAAGTTGTTTCTCGAGACTGTACCTTAATTGTGTCAACTGGATACAGGAAAGATGTAGACAATGCAGAAGAAAGCCCTCCAGCCAATGCTGATTTTAAAACACTTCCGGCAGGTAATTCTACTGGCGGAGGAACAGCCACCACCGTCGCAGCTTCAAACCAGATACTTCTGCACATAATTGATGAGTCGCAGTAAGTTGCTATCAACGAGTTGATTATACCATGCCATGTAAGTCTCAATGCTCACACCTAAATTCTCCTAGGAAATTTCTTAAATAATTTTAGATACCAGATTCAACAACATAAACATTTAAGTAGTTTCAGGTTTGGCGATTTGAATCCCATTTTGTTTCATGCCTGAAAGAAGAAGAAATGTGAAAACAAGAGCAACTCTCGGAGATTTCATGGACAGAAGTTCACATAAACTCGATGTTTTACGATAATCCATCTAATAATAACTAGTACGGTAGTACAAATACGACTAGTGAACCAACCCTAAAACTTTTGACAATTTCAGCATCTAAAATGCCTTCTTTGAATCTCATTCATCCCACCTGCTCCAAGTTTACGCAAATGAATTATCAAATATGCAAAGTAAACAAGAAATTCAATATGGTATCAATACTCTGAAAACATTTCGACAAAGGCTGCACAAAAGGATATAGTAACTTTGAATTACCGTGGGTCTTCTTGAAGTCGGTCTGATGGGAGCAATAGCATAAAATTCCTGAAATGCCCATAAGATATCGATTCCTCAGCATCGGCATTCAGGAAACGCATCATGGCAACAGCATTATCTTCATTCGCTGGGAGTCCTGCATTCTTCAGTGATGCCAAGATCTCACTTTTCTGTAAAGTCCCGGACTTGCTCAAACAGAGACTGGTGTAAGCACGAAGTATTGTTGGTTCTTTCTGTTCCACCAAGGATAAAAATTGTTTCCAACCAAAAGATTTCGAGAACAACTGACTTCTAGCACGGCGCATAAATTCGTGAGCATATCTCTTTGGCAGTTTCCTTTTTCTCATAGCAACTTCAAGATCTTCCATTGTAACTTGTCCATCTCCATCTCGATCCAACTCCTGGAAAAACCTCCTTCCTGAAAAAAATTTAAAAAGAGAGAGAGTGATGTAGATTGAGATTCAATGTGAGACTGATTATCTGATGACAAAATTTTTTGAATTTAAGGGTGAATGGTAAAAACTAAAAATACTTTTGAATAGCATTATACGGGGTACAACCAAAACACATCTATTTTACAGGGACATAGAATAGGTGAACTTCGGTCAGTTACTGAATGTGAGTATGTGATACGAAAGAATTAAAAATTAAAAACACTACACTTCACAACACAGCACATTCTTAATGTTAGTGAAAGGTGACTTGAACAAAATAGTAATGCATACCTTCAGCTTCTGTATACCTGAAGAAATCCTGGACTGAGAAAAGTTTCTTTTTGTCAGGGTGGTCTTCTTTTGAAGACCTACCTATCTGAGGTAGAAGCTCAATTAATTCTGTAAACGAGACAGTAGATAGAGTGGATCTCAATCGCTCAACATTGGATAGTGGAATACTTAGCAACCCAGTTGACACCTTTTGTAGAGAAGTACCTCCATTATTATTATCTAGCTGATTAGCATCATTACAAACTCCATCATCCCCCACATCCTTTACAGAAGGCACTTCAACAATACCAGATGGCACACCTCCAACTCGTGCAAACTTCAAGTTTCCCAAAAATCCATTCACATCTGCCGTTTTACCTTCTAAAATACTGGCAAGTGCTTTAAAGTGGTCAAACTGGTTAATGAGAGGGATCGAAGTTTCGTGATCAGCATTCGCACACTCATGTTCTGGAAAACCCCCATCAAACTTCGGCAAATGACTCAACTGATCAAACATTATCCCTATAAAATAGTCAAAAGACAAATCTTTTCCTTCTTTAACCTTTGACTCCTGCTGCTTGATTTCACTAGCAACTCTTGGTTTTGCTTCCACTTGCGCTCCTGACTCATCACAACAAGAACTATCCCTGCGACTCTTCTGTGTCCATGTTTTCCCAGATTTGAATGGGGTTGGGATTCCCTGAACAAATCCATTAATCAAAAACGCCCATGCCACCTCGATGTGAAAGCATTTCCAATTTTCTTTCTCACGATCATCACTTCCAAATCTCTGCTTCACCCCTTTCTTCGACGAATGGACATTCATATCCTCAACCCCAACTCTATCATTATTACACACACCATTGGCGCAATTTTCCGTAAAAATCCCTTTCCTCTCATCAACTTTAACCACCATATGTTGATCAACACTCGCACTACTCTTTCTTTTCACATTTAACGGAGCTACCACTAGCTCTACATCATTGTTATTATTACTATTATTCAGATTTCCATTTTCTGAAACCTCATGAAAGCAACTCACAACCTTACGAAAATTGGATTCAATGGGCAAAAAAGCACTCTTAAAAACCTGAATTGAATTAAAAAATGACTCCAGCGGGTCATTCCCTGTCACAACCATCACTAAAACCCTAGCTCACGAACACATAAAAGAAATCCCACAATCCAACCGATGAAAAAATATCAACAAAATCCAAATAAACCGAAACCCATCAAGGAAACAACACCTTTTCAATTCAACGAGCTTATTCGAATAATCTGATGAAATCTGCGACGTATAGTCAACTCTGGATGTCCGTTTGTCAGTTCTTCTTGTGCTGTGTGTTCTATATTGCATTTACATACATGTAAATTTTTGTGGATGGGTTTTTCCGAAATTTAAGCATCCAGATGCTTTTGTTGTTGGCACATGTATACATATATTATATATATATACATTTGAGTAGAAGTAAAGATAAACTTGGATAATGGGATGAATTTCTGAGTCACCAGAGAGATTAACATTTACATGGAAAGGAAATTTTTTAAGCTAATATAATGAGATCTTGATAAGGGATTTTTGTAAATTTGCGTTTTCGATTTTAAATCTGACCTCATTTCAGGAAATCACAGTGCAGATAACGAACTTTAATTCACATCGAATACTGAAGTTTATGTCTCGGAATCAACTCCAATAAATATTAAAATAAATAATTATTTAAACACAAATTTTATGTATTTTTTTTCATACAAAAATTTATGTATTTTAAGATCAATAAAAAGACACCCTTGTGATAAATAAATTTTAGATAGACATAAATATTATTTTATATAAACGTCACATGGATTTATTCGACCATATCTTTAGTATATTACCAAAATATCCTATGTAATACGGGGGGACTTTAATTTTTTTTTTTTGAAGTACACGTGGATACGACAAAATCCGTGCTATTGACTTTTTTAGGTTGATCAGTCGGACACATCGAAAACAAGTTTCGACAAAAAAAAGTTTTGGCTTTTCTTTTTTAAATCACTGCTCTGAAATTTACATTGTATATATTTACATATATATGTATGACAAAAACTTGTGTGAGAGTTGAGACGGTCTCACGGGTCATATTTGTAAGACGTATATCTTATTTAGGTCATCCATGAAAAATTATTACTTTTTATGTTAAGAGTATTATTTTTTATTGTGAATATCGGTAGGGTTGATCCGTCTCACAGATTAAAATCCGTGAGACATTCTCACATGAGACCCACTCAATATGTATATATATTTCTACAATATATTTGTATAAATATTTATATATTTTTAACAATGTCGTACCTTAACATTATCGTATTTTATATTTTCAAAATTTATCGTATCGTCATATTCGTATCATATTCGATGTGATACCCATATCCATGTAACATAAAAATTATCAATCCAATAGATCAAATATTGAGCTAATATCCGAACGTACCCTGAATATGAACTTCAGTAATTTTTTTGTTTTTAAAAATCTGGTTAGTATTTATACAGTGTAACGTTCAACAAACTAGTGCTGGTGAAGATACTCATCATACAATTTGCAGAAAACACTTCCCTTTACAATAGTTCTAATCAGTCATTCACACAGCACCCTGAAAAGATTTGAGTACTATATGAATGAGAAAATATATATGTTTATATCATATTACATTACAAATTCAGCATCTCATATCAACTTAAAATAATGTCACAATAAACTATTCAAATTGGTTTTGAAATTTGACAACAAATGTATCCATGCTAAACAAATTACTCTATAACTACAAAGATTTCCCCATCAAGAATCACTCAACTGGTTCTTTTCCGTTGAACTTAGCTCGTTGCTTTATCAATGGACGATCAAATCCACTAGAATCAAGTTCATGATCCTCGAAGGATTCCCTTTTGGGTGACAATGAGTTCTTACATGAATATTCTTGATCTGTGGGAAGGCATGGATCTGATGTAACTTCTTTTATGTTGGAACGGTCATTGATGGAGGGCCCTGGCTTGTCGTTACCAGAGGAAGGTGGATTCTCAACCATTTGACACTGCGAAAGCTCGTTTGAGTTTTGTAATGATGCTTTAGACTTGTTTTCTTCCATCTTTCTCTGCTGCTCAAAGATCTTTTGAAGATGTTTCCCTTGTTCTTCAATTCGCAATTGAAGATTTCTTTGAATCTGCAGAGGAAAGGTGACTCCATACATTTTCAAGACTGTTGCTTATTAGCGTATATAAAAATGCTCGTGTTTACGAGATATAATCCATAAACAACAATGAATTTTTATAACCTTGGGAAACAAAAATGCAGGAGAGCTAATATAGATGAACTCCTATTAAATTAATACTTCGAGTAAAACAAAAGAAAACCTTATATGTATATATAGTGTGTGTGTGTTGATGAAAGTAAAAACTCTGAACTACAAAATCGCACATCCAATCCTCCACAAAGAAAGACAGTCTCTTCTCAGGAGGCAAGAAACTAACATTCAACTTAGTTGGCAACACGAGCATCATTTGCATACCTCAAGTTGTTCATGGAGTTGCTTCTGCACTTCCATCTGCAGTCTAAGCGCTTCAGTTATTCCCATGGTCCTGCCACAAAAATAATCGATATTAATATTTAGAACAACATTGTTTCGAATCCCAACCGAACATAACAAAGAAAAGGTCAAATGTGAGAAATATGCCATGTGAATGAAAGGGAGAGAGAGAGACTTACGTCTTCAAGTCCAGGGACATCATCTCTGCCACATTTTTTGACTTCTTCTCCGACGCTCCTGACATCATAAAGGATCATTTTTTATAAAATCTAAAGAAAAAATAGGAATCTATTAATGGAAGAGCAAGATCAGATTCAGAAAGTCATTATTTATCATCGAAATATTACGAAGATAGCACTATGTCAACTACACCAGCGTCCAGCAGGGTAACACTGAAGGATACATAGTTTTTTCATGATTTAAGGGTAATTGTCGAATAACCGCATCCAAATAGTTAAATAATGTCTTGCTGTATACAGATATTGTTAAAATATCCTGACAAAAATAAATTAATTAAAATATAAAATTCTTTATTGGGTCACATCCAATGAATTCCAACTTTGAAAAAAGTGGTTTCTAACAGTATTGGAAACAGATTGTCACATATTCAAGGCTCTAGTTACTCCATCATCCCCTTTTTATTTTAATTGAGTCGACTTGGTCGGTTATTTTCGGGGCTTTGCTGGCCAATATCACAACAAGTACACATATGTAGCTCAAATATTAATGTCAGACATCCTGTCTACCGGTTGCATGCGATGAGACGTGTTACAGCATAAAATTATTATAGAACCACTCCCATGAGCCCGAGTTTTTGGGAAAAAAAGTTTCTACCAAATACGAAATAAATGGCAGACATGTTGACTTGTTCAGATTAGCCCTCAACCATTACATTCATAACAAAAATTACAACCGAGGCAATGGTTACCTTCTGATGACTCTGGCTTGTATCTTGCAGTTCTATATTTCTGGAATTACAGAAATAGTACGTTGAGAAATGGTGTAACATACAAACCAAGAGAGTACAAAAATAGAAGTTCAAAGACTCAAAATACCTGCAAGTGGCTTTTCACATGATAAATGGTCAGGCCTTCAACATTCATGAGTTTCAAGACAGCTTTTGGTGTAGCTCCTATGAAGCACACACCACAATGTTAAGACATGTGTGTTGAGTTTTAATTAATACCAGAGATAAAACGGATACAGTTGAAGATTGCAACATGTACTGTAGCATGCTCAAACAGCTTGCATACATTGACAAAATTCCCCAGGGCCACAAACTCTTGTAATTCTCTGTTACGCTTCTTTTTACTTCTGTTTTTAGTTTTCCCACTCAACCATCAGGTGTAACTCAAACCCGCTAATTGATTGACCATATAACTCTCTTGTAAATTACTTTATAGGCAATCACTAATTCTTCTATCTGAGGTCAACATTGATTGCTAACAGAGAAGGAGCTCAAGAAAAATGCTTCAGAAAATATTTCGGACAAATTTTTTTTAATGAATTGTCTGTCCAGTTAGTGACATCACTTTATGAATATATAAATTTTATTAATATGTAGAATATTTTAAAATCTCAAAATGTAGCTTAGAAAATTAGAATAAAATATAGTAATAGAGCATTTATAGAAAATAGTAAAAAAAATAAAAACTAAAGTAATGATTATGCTTGCAGCGTGAAAATAATTTTTGGGAGAAGAAAGGAAAACAAGGGTCGTAATTAATTTTATTTTCAAGAATGGAGAAGGAGAGGAAGAAAATGAATCCAAATATCACCCAAGTTTTCAAATATTAAGTTGTTAATGAGATCAAGAAATCAAGTATAAATGAACCGGGTACTCACGTTCATTACCACCAAGCTTAGACACAGCATCCACGAAAACTTCATGAAGTTCCGGTGTCCATCGCATTCGAGCTTTGGTTAAAGGTGCAGCACGAGGAGAGCTAAGTACAGAACAGCATTGTCCTCCTGAGGTGGGAGAATTCTGATGCTGATGAATTTGCCGATGGCATACATCAGGTGGCAATTCCAGTAACTGGTAAGTCATTGACAGTTCAGAGCAGAAGAGATACATGAGATATTAAACAATTGAACCCGCTCAAAATCTAGTTTTCCATGAGAATGAAATTTAACAATGTGTATTTGAAATGATGTAATACTAATACAATTCAAATTTCATATGGTGTGACATTTGAGAATCAAACCTCGGCATTGAGGTCTGGAACATTGACATCAACAAGAAGATCACTCCAATTCGTGTCCAGTGTATCATCGACTTTGATCAATTGATCCGCCCATTCGTGCCAATCTGTATTCCTACCATGTCCATCTGATGCCAATACACCTCTACATTCCACCAATTCATCCTGAACATGAATATTCAAGGGAATGTCCAGAAAATTTTGGGTCGCATCATTATCCCAAGAAACTTCTTCGGTATCCATAGAATAGCCACTTGATTCGCTAGCTTGCAGGAAGGAATGTTGGTATGATACAAAAGAATCCCCATCTTTCAGTGATTCAGAAATCATTGATGACTTAGCCAATTGACAAGAATTAGGCGAGTAAACAGTTTTGTCACTACAGGAGGGTGTCATAGGACTTAAGGACGTTAAATTAGTAGTCAGTTCTCGACCTAAAGTAACCTGAGGCGAATCTGGCAGCTTCGGAAACTTTTCTTCGAATGGAGAAGACAAGACCCCAAAAGATGTGGACATAGGTCCAGACACTTTTATTTCATTCAGATGTGCTTCACTGGATTTTATCTTACACAATATAGGGGGGATATTCTATTCTTTCCATAAACAGGAAAGAACCAGATCCTATCAGAGTTCTCCGGTGCCCTCAAAGAACCACACCTCTCAAACCTTTAACTTTAAGCATCTGAAAGAATATGTCAAACGAAAAAGTGAGAAGCGACTCAGAAATCGGACTAAAATAATACTATCTTCCTTTAATACGTATGCCTAATTGATGTGAAATCAGCTCATAATATTTAGCTGGACTAAACGTACGGGATACTATTTGACATTCCACACACTTATCTGATAGGAAGTAGGCTGATTCAATTACTATCAAAATTCATTAAAATATTCTGTGCTTCTCTTAGAGAAAGGCAAAATCTAACGAAAAACTAAGTTCAACTCCCGTAGAGCTATCCAACCACAAACTAAAATTCATAATCAAATACATAAATTATGAAGGAAACAAGAATTTGCTGACACGATTCAGGAATTAAGGCTTCCATTCATCTGATACCCCATAAAGAGCCAAAAGTCAGATACCCCTAATCGGTTAATGTATCTTATCCATCTATCTGTGAATCAAGAATTAGAAACTTGAACGCGAAACTTGAAAAACAAAGCGAGAATCACAAACAAAATCATTTTCCAAGTTCCAAAAACTCGGATACAGCCGCCCGTTTCCACACCACCACCCCTGAGCAACCCAAACGCATACAAATGACTACACAATAATAAAAAAAACTCGATGTGGGCAGTGGGCACATCAAAACACGGCTCAGAAACGGACAAAAGGCAATCTTTTTGGAAACAACTGACAACCCAATTCAATAAATGGAAGGAAACAAAAAAAAAACAAAGTTAAACATAACAAAAACAGATGAAATTACACACGAAATGGTGAATCCGAAGTGGGGTTTGGCCAACAGTTCATGGGATCCAAGAAAGATGAGAATCAACCAACTGGACTCGAGATGCAGCAGAATCCGACGGAATATCGATAGACGTTGGCCGAGTAAAAAAAAAAAAGCTTAGTAAAGATTAAAGAATGCTGACAAGAAACATGAATGTGTCACAGTAAACGATAAAATTCACTATAATACAATGTTAAATGAATCTGATGTTGGAATTAGTAATACATTTCTAAAACGGGAATCAAAGAAAGCTGACTTCGCTAAAACCATATCCCAATTTTTTTCTAGCTCAACAAAATAATAATAAATTAATAAAATAAATGTGTCAGCTACATACGAATCAATGATTGATGGTAGCGTGTGGTTATGGTGTTTGTCTCATCTTGGCCGTTGATTTTTTTGGTTGCCTGATTGATGAATCTACGGTTGAATCAATTTGAGACTAATCAAAAAGGTTAAAAAGTTAAACACCGTTTTAGGTAATGATTATGACTGAAAAGATTGGACTCGTGTGGTATATGAATTCATTTTAGAAAGTTTTAAAAAAAATTAAATAGATGAGATTATTGATAGAATCATTGTGAGCATCAGTATGATGTTTGAGCTGTTATATTTTGTTTATGTATTATAATATCATTTAATGTAGAATATATATCTTGTGAGACGGTCTCACGAATCTTTATCTGTGAGACGGGTCAACCCTACCGATATTCACAATAAAAAGTAATACTTATGATATCTCTCTCACAAAATACGAGTCGTGAGACCGTTTCACACAAGTTTTTGTCTTTAATATATTAATCCGATTGCTCAATATCATATTATACTTATATTTTTTTCAGGAGATTTTATTTCTTGTTAATCAAGTATAATTTCTTCTTCTTTTTCCCTATGATTTATGTAACATATTGATAGATCCATACATGTATATGTTTGTTCGTTTAAGAATTGAAAGAAGATGACATAAACAAGTTGGAATTAAGTAAATTAAATTTATTGATGCGTATGTCTAATAAAGCAATACCATCCCATCCCAATTCAATGCTTTTTGTGGTTGAAGTTTTGTATGGTTGAAAGAAAGACCATGGATCGTGATATGTGCAATTAATGCAAATTATACAATTTTTTTTTTTTTTTTTTGAATTCCTAAACTAAGGGGTGGGGGATCGAACCCATGCCATTTGGCTGGGGATTACAAATGAGAACCATTGGATCACTGCCCTGATCTCTAATGCAAATTATACAATTGTTGTCTTGAAAATATAACAAATTATTTAAAATTATTAAATAATATATATTAAAAATATTTAATTTAAGCACCCGTTACTCTCTCTTTCAATAAAGAGACCAATTTAGATGGTCCAAGCATTATAATTTAAAGAACTTATATTATGCATAATTTATGTGAAAAGAACTTCAATGGAAAAGAAAAAAAAAAAGGGGTGAACCCCACCTCCGAGGACCCCACACAGAGCCGCCCCAAGTCCCGACGTGAACGGAGGTAAATCAGGGTTATGCACGGGCAGCAGGTACTCAGAGGAGAAGTTGACAGGAGAAATTCTCCATAAAGGGAGAGCCGAAACTCGATCCTCACCAACATAGATTAAAGTATTCTTCACTCCCGTTAAAAATGTTGAGAACTTACGTTCATATCTTGAATTAAATGTATCAGAAAAAATTTCAAAATTGGGCTGACACACAAAATCTCAAGTCACGCAATTTCATTAGTTGGATCCAATTATCTTGAAGAAATATTGAATTGGCTAGTTTATATATGCCTTCAAGAGGAAAAGAGAAGGGGAAATTGTGGAGGAAAAACTCATAAACAACAGAATCCATCATGCTAAATTATTAAGAATTCATTCAAAAATTAAGCGGAAGCGTACTTGAAGTCATATTCCTGAATTCATTTATATAATGTTTATCATTATCTTCTGATATTTCTGTTTTAGCTCATCATAAAAACAGAAAGTACATTTATTTCTCTACACATTAAAGACTCACAACTTTGTGGAAAAGTTGACAGATAAGTCACCCGTACTACCGCTTTACATAACCGTACATGAGATTTTCACCTCATACAGCTCCTCGTTCAATTCTTTCGAATTCTATACATTAAATCCCAATAACCTGAAAATTTAGCTGATCAATTTATTTTGTACTTAACCTGCCAGCCTGCGGCGCCCGGACCACAAAGGAGAACTCAATACGGAAAACCTCCCTTAAGGGATCCCCTCCGGTGGTGGACCGAGACAGAGCCTTGGCTCTTGTTCAATTCTTTCGAATTCTATACATTAAATCCCAATAACCTGAAAACTTAGTTGATCAATTTATTTTGTACTTAACCTGGTAGCCTGCGGTGCCCGGACCACAAAGGAGAACTCAATACGGAAAACCTCCCCTAAGGGATCCCCTCCAGTGGTGGACCGAGGCAGAGCTTTGGCCCTCGTCGCCCCCACCCCCTTTCAACAGTAAATGTATCCTGCAATATTTTCACCTGCTTTCAACAGAAAAGTTATCTTTTGCTGTCTTTGCAGTATTCATCACTTCCGCGTAGACATTTAAACGCCTTGATAGGATGGTTAATATGAGCAAAGTCAATTCCATGATTCTGCAGATTATATATGAGAATGTTCATACGTAGGAGGGGAATGGAGCTGTCTTGAAAAGCAAATGGAAAATTCCTATATGGTGACGCATAAAACCAGTTAAAATGCAAGGTCAACAATGGTGGATCCAAGAATCCAATCAAGGGGGCAACGCATGAGAAGGAAGTCCAAAATTTTCAAAATAGTAATTTCTTCTCTACAAAACACATTCAGTCCTGAGTTCTTATTAATCCATCCTTGTGAAGGAACATGCAAACAATGCAGTTGCTCGTGGACAGTTAATAAACTTGTCATTTTTGCTACCAAAGGAACTTGAAGTACATGCAATTTCTAATAACCTTTTCTCTAGCTGCATGAAGTGAAACTCTGAGTAAGTGCAACTCTACCACTGCATTTTCATGGGAGTCGGAAAGCTTCAAACGGAGAATTATTATTTTTTTTTTTAAAAAAAAGATTAAATTACTCGCAGAGTAAGCTCTTCCAGCGCATCAACTTTCCTCTTAGTGAAGAATGCAAGCTGTATAAAGAAAGCAGAAGGAAGAAAAACTCATCGCTTTCAGAGTGTTTCGCAAGAATTGGTATTAGTTTGTCAAAAACAAGGAAATGGCAAAAGGAATATAAGTGGAGTGGTACATTCATACATGATAATAATGTTGGTCCGGAGTATCCACCTGAACAGGAATCTCTAGAGAATTTGAATCAAAACACCAGTCATTGAGAAAATGCAAAAAAGAATGTAGATATAAGTTGCAACAATCATACAAAATCCCGGTTCGAATAAACTCCCGCTGCATTTCCCATTACATGAGTATGCAATTTACACCAAATATATATTTTTCAACTGCCTCATGTACTAATCAATATTGTGTACCATGCTGTGAATCCATACTGAGAAATGTAACAGAGGATCAGGATGAAAAATTCAATAGCTCAACTGACTAGTTATGTTGGAAAGGTTTGATGGCCAAAAAATATATAAATAAGCTTACAGTTACAGGTGATTTATGAACCTAGCAACATTTCCATAGCATGTAGCATCCAAGCAAAGGCCATCTTCATCTTTTCAAACTCCTTCTGTAGCCCAGTCTGCATCGAGCAGCACTGAAATACACATGTTTATCTTTGCCACTGCTATGTTTATTCCGCTCGTATATTTCCATGTTTGTCAATATCTCTCCCACATACTCACAAACAAAGGCACCTTCTGGTAACTCTTCAAGAGCCCGGACACCCCAGTGTTATGAACCTGTAATTCCCGTGTTATACCTCGCTGAACGACTTTATTTCCACATTCCATGTAGCAGCCACATTTTCTCCAGCATTCTTTAATGAACTTTCTCAGAAGGTGACCTATGCATTTTTTGGGTCAATTGGCATTCTCGACCGGCCTCTCCAAGGGGCAATCCTGGCAGTAAAAGAGGTGGTGATTTTGAGGTTCTTGGTTCATGGAAATACAAGATCTTAAAAATTGTTGATTCAGCATGAGTCCTTCTGGAGTATAAGCAAATTCTCCTCCCGTGTCACCAGCACATGCACAAGGTATGGAGGACAGAAGACAGTCCCCTGTACAGCTTGGGCAGCAGTCCTCATTGGCAATGCGAGCTAATGACACATGAACATATGCAGATTGGTAAATTGTGTTCTCATGGATATAAACAAAACTTGTCCGATCCTCATTGCCAACACCATCATATAGAGATATTTTCGTTTTTTCAGTGCCGTTTGTTATGTCAAGGACTTTAAGAACAACCATTTTCTTGCTACTGTAATCCACAGGCTGCAGCTGCAAAGAATGACTGGAAGAGCAACTCAACCTTTTTCCCATATTCCTTTCAGGCCGATCTGTTTCTACAATTTCGTGATGTCCTGGTAATTTGTTTTTGTGAACTCCATCAACAAAATCAGCTCTTATTTCTTCATAACTTTCGCAAATTTCATTCAATAACTTCTCCAGTGAAAATTTAGGCTCAACAGTTTTGTATAATTTCTTATATTTGCTGTCTTCAAATCTCAGGAGTTCATCTGAATTTGGACTGTGAAAGTTATATTGTCCTCTTGACATTATCACATTTTAAGGATAGATGCACATGTTCCACATGATGATGAAGCAATATCGTGAGTGGCTTGAAAATTAGTCCGATGAATACTAGCTAGGTGTACCTGATTTGTTGGTATCTTTCTCTGGTGAGAATGCTGTGATACTTCGGTCAGACCTGAAAGGCAAAAATGCATGATTGACATAATACAAAAATGTGATAAAGATGCTCATCAAGAGTAAATCAATTGAAAATTACCAAAGATTATGAATCACAAGAGTATACATCGCTCATGGAATAGATGTAATGACCATGGCCTATCATCCATCTTGGGACCCTCACTAGCTTTCCCATGCACCGTCACTCGTAACACTGTACTCACATTCTAGGAATATAGGTACAATAAAATTCACATTTTTATTAACATGAGCTATCGTCAATCGACTTTTTACTTTAGCGACCATGAGCACGAGCTATCATCCAGCTTGGGACTTCTAACCTCAGGTACTTTCTCATGCGTCATTATTGTCTTTTATTGTAACGATCCTGAGCTATCATCCATCTTAGGACTTCTCAGCCTTATGTGTTTTTCTATGCGTTATTATTCGTCGCATTATCTCACACCTGAAATTGGCTTCTTTTGTCTTCCTCAGTACTCGAACTCAGGACCTCCAGAATTAAGTACTTAGGTTCCTAGAGTGTGAAGTATAATCAAACTCTAGAAACCAAGGTACTTAAATTAAACCTAGAGGACTAGGGTTCAGGTGTTGGAGAAGACGAAAGGAATCAATTTCAATGTGAGATGAGGTACTTAAGCATACTCAGAGAATTAGACCCTTTTGTCTTTGGTAATAAAACCCTTTTGCTCTGCCTTTATGTAGCAAGAAAAAATAAAAAAACACGAGAAAAAATTAGTAATATAAACAATACTTCAACACATAATAATATTGGGCACTTGACAAATTAGTCTAACATCATGTAGTTGTATAGAGTTTTTCCCCCTAAAAAATAGTAAAGGCGATTTCCGGGTTTCGAACTTGAGATCTATCTTAATTTTTGGGACAAATATATCACTGAGTGAATAGATTCGTGAGACTCATGACAACGAATTTTCTATAATTTAAGTCCATGATTCAAATAATTATCGTTGAAAAATATTTGTAATTAATTTTATTGTAATTCGTAAAATTATCGTGTGAAGAATGTTCTATTTTCTTGAAAAATGATGATATAATTTTTGTGTGAAATGATGGTAATATTTTTTAATTACAAGTATGATATTGTTTCAGATTACAAATACATAATATAACTGCTCATACTAATGACGGCACTTGAACGTGTACCCGATACTTGCTTATCTCGAATAAAAAAAATACAAATAAACAACTAAATCTAGTTAAATAAGTAAAGAGAACTACCCGTAATTAGCAGGACTCGAACCTTAGCTATTGGGCTAAGACCTCATCGGCAAAATGATGGTAGTATTATTATTTAAAGATTAGTTTGTTTAATAAGATAAGACGAGACCAAATTAGTTAGTATTTCTTTATATTAATGGATAGATATATAAACTTTACTGGTTTGATCTATTTTCTAAACGATAAGAAGACCTGTAGAATCGTAGATTCAACGGGGAGACGAGAAATGGTGAAATGAATATTTTATTTTTAACTTTTTATATAAAAACTAAGTTGTTTTTACAAAAATAATCGAGTTGATGAGCCCGCCATTGACAACAATAATGTATAGTTGGTGGTGGCACTAGATAAAGTAATAGTAATGGAGATTACTATTACCATACCATAGAATATGGCCAGATATAAATAATTTTGATATGTTCTATGAAGCAAAAAATTTGTGTGAGACGATCTCACGGGTCGTATTTTGTGAGACTGATCTCTTAGTAGAGCCATCCATGAAAAAATATTAATTTTTATGCTTAGAATGTTACTTTGTATTGTGAATATCGGTAGGGTTGACATGTCTCATAGATAAAGATTCGTGAGACCGTCTCACAAGAGACCTACTCGTTCTATGACTTTGTTGAATTGATAGTTATCTATTGGACGTGATGAATTGTATCAAAATTGAATATCTACTAGGTGAGTGTCACATCATGATGTACACAAATGTTGATAAGGTTGGTGGACAACATATGGAAATTGGACACGGATGGTAGACAATATATCAAAATTGATATATAAATCCGATTAGTGGACATCATATCAATGACAAAAACTTGTGTGAGACGGTCTCACGGGTCGTATTTGTGAGACGGATCTCTTATTTGGATCATCCATGAGAAAGTATTATTTTTTATGCTTAGAGTATTATTTTATATTGTGAATATCCATAGGGTTGACCCGTCTCACAGACTAAGATCCGTGAGACGGTCTCACATGAGACTCACTCCATATCAATAATCAATAAAAGGCCAGCCAAAATAAAATCTTTAATCGAAATTATATTCATAAGTTTAGCTAGTGAACTGCCATTTGACGCAATTCGTTATTTAATTTAATTGTCATCGGAGATGTAATAATAATTATTATCTTATAATCTAATGGACGACTCTTTCGTGAGACGGAAAAATAACTTAATATTAAATTTGTATTGTAATGCTTGTCATTCCATTAATTTAGACACCGACCTTAAAAATTAAGTCGCATATATTTAAGAAAAAATTTCTAACATTATTATTAACATAAAATTAAGGAGTAGATCTCTTGTGAGACAGTCTCACGAATCTTTATCTGTGAGACGGGTCGACCCTACCGATATTTACAATAAAAAATAGGCAAAAACTTGTGTGAGATGGTCTCACGGGTCCTATTTGTGAGACAGATCCCTTATTTGGGTTATCCATGAAAAAATATTATTTTTTATGCTAATATTATTATTTTTTATTGTAAATATGCGTAAGATCAACTCGTCTCACAGATTAGGATCCGTGAAACTGTCTCACGAGTCCTATTTGTGAGACAGATTCCTTATCTGGGTTATCCATGAAAAAGTATTATTTTTTATGCTAAGAGTATTACTTTTTATTGTGAATATAAGTAAGATCGACCCGTCTCACAGATTAGGATCTGTGATACGGTCTCACATGAGACTCACTCTAAAAAGTAATACTCTTAGCATAAAAAGTAATATTTTTTTATGGATGACCCAAATAAGAGATCTGTCTCACAAAATACGACCCATAAGACTGTCTCACACAAATTTTTGCCAAAATTAAAGAAATTTAATGATTCATCGTCCCTATTCTGATCTAAACCATATCTTAACTAATCTTTCATTAATTTTGAAAATAAATAAATGATCGCTAGCTATTCTTCGTCCCTCTTGATGACAATTAATGCAGACTGTATGCTTCCGTACGATATAATGTTTTGCACATTTTATGATAATTTCCCCCCGTAAACGGTTTGGTCGATCCTGCCCCCACACCCAATCAACGGCCAAGATTCTTTCATGGGGGGAGGAAATTTTTAAAAAAAATATATATATAAGGGCCAGAAAAATTCTGGCCCTTGGATCTGCCCCTTCAGACAGTGCCTGCAGGGGCAGGATGAAATATTCCCCCGTAAACGCACTTGTTATGATCAGTGTTTTAAAAAGTCCGCTTAAACTGAAGCTCAACAAAAACGCTCCACTACAGAGAAAGAAAAAAAAAGTTAAACTGTAGTTTGACTCAATAAAGCATAATTAAGGTGTTTAATTAAGTGTGTTTAAACACAATGAATCACATATATTTATTTTTAAATTTTTTATTTGAAGGTATGTCTTTTTTATTTTAAAATAATAAATAAAGTTTATAATTTGTATGTTTATTTTTTAATTTTAATCATGATTAAGCGTGCATGATAATGAATGACAAATATTTAATATTTTTTAATGTGGTTTTGTTGCAAAAACAAATAAAGATTGAAATTTTGAGATTATTATGTTTTTATAAATATGAAAATTAATGCATCAGACTTAAATTTATCATATTTATGTATTATTTTATCTATTTATTAGTTTGAGATAATTACAATTACACTTAAAATATAAAAAAAAACGTTTTTTCACGCTTAGCCTGTGCTAATCTCGCGTAAGTGTGAAAAGCTTGGAGCTCGACATCAGCTTCACACTTTTTAGAACTTTGGTTATGATTTTTATTAATCCAATATTTCGATACTTATTAATAATAATAATAATAATAATAATAATAATAATAATAATAATAATAACCATGCATAGGAACTATAAATGATAATTGAATATTAAAAATTAAGCAACTTTCGAGTTTTACAAGGAAATGATCGCTTACAACATTGAAAAACAACACAATTATTTCTTACAATATTTGGAAGAAGTAAAAAAAAACGCGCGCGCGCACACACAAGAACTTCGGAAGCATAGTGCCGAAATATGAAGTTGAAAATAATGGGAAAATATATAAATGTTAACCTTTTTGGAATCTATAGACAATTGATGAAATTGTCAAGATTCATCAATGGATTCCATCTATTGTTCCCCCCACCATTTGGCCAACATAGAGGAAAAGGCAAAAGACAAGATGAAAATTGAAGTGTTGGGGGTTAAAGCCAAGGACTGGACTTGCCTAGATGCAGTTAGCATTTCTCCATGTTCAACCATTTGGTGTCAGTTGCTTCACAATTCCAAATCAGCGAATTCCCACTCCCAAAACTCGTCGAGGGACCGTTTGTGTACGCTGCCACTGTCGCGTACCGACATCAAGTTACGAGAAGAATGACGTAAAAATATATTATACATCGTGGAATCAAGGAGGAAGAAGAAAAGGAGGTGTAAGAGGGCGGATGCATGAGTTCTGCTTTATATAAGGGGAGATTTTTATGGGTTAGTTCAGGTGAATTAAATAATGGCGGCAACAACAAGGGAAATTAGCAAATTCATTGGCTGGCCCTACATCTACTCTCACTTAATATGTTACGCATCCATTTTGCACATCACATACTAGATGTAATGAAACATATTAAAATTGTACATCCAATAAGTGAGTGAATGTACAACATATCAAAACTCTATACATACATATATATATATATATATATATATATATATATATTATGTTAGTATCGGTGAGATGACACTCACATACTATATGTAATAAAATACATCAAAATTGTATATCCAATAAGTTAGTGAAACCCATCGCTACTCACATAAATGTGCACGATAAATGTACAACATATCAAAATTCTATATACATATGTGTGAGAGAGAGTGTATATATATATATATATATATATATATATATATATATATATATATATATATATATATGGCGAGGTGACCCTTTCGTGAAGGGGTCAATTGACCCCTAAGGTTTGAATAATAGTAATAAATAATTATAACAATACTTTTCACGTTAAAGTTCAAGTATGGTGATAAATTTTATATTGAAATTCCCTTTAAAAAAACATGAAAAGTTTAAAATTCTGATAAAAGAATCCGAGAAAATATATGTTTTCGGCACGGGGATTCAAAAAGAATATGGCTTTTTAATTTACTTTCAAATAAAAAATATTATTATTATTTCGGGAATCACAAACTTCAATATACGTACACGTACATGCATGTATATATATGTTAGAATGAAAGCACTCATTACCAACCCACTCACATTATAATTACAACGAATCATATGTGATAAAAAGGTATTCAAACATCTAACACTGATAGCCATCGAACCCACTAAGACGAGGATCAACTAAACTAATGATGTCTTCCATTGATAAAAGAGTTGAATCTTTATCCATTCCTCCAAAATTAAATTTATAATAATGTGAATGGAAAACTATCTTTTCGGTCTACACGTGTTTGTCACTTTGTTATTTTATTTATCTGATTATCAAATTTCAGATTTAATCATGTATAGTTCGATTTTTTTTGTAATTTTAGTTATTTTTCAACGAATGTTTCAATGTTTTATCGTACACATCAACGTCGTATTAGTCTCATAACAGAAAATTGACTAAAATTACAAAAAAATAGAAATAGATGTTGAAAAATATATAACAATAAAATTTGAAAAAAGAGTAGTCATTTGTGTGCGACATTGTGGGTCGGGTCGGGGGTGAAAGGTGCATAAGGTGAGCGATTTCATCTTTTGGAGCAAAAAAACCTTCCTCAAACTGATTTTCCTAGTTGGATTCCATATACAAATATATTACACTTTAATAATTATTTATATTAAATTTTGAAAATAATAATCAAGAAAAGGTGTTGTTCCAAATACTGGCCTTGTTGATCCTGTCACGGATAGCAACGTTGTAGCTTTGTCTTATTTCGTACTAAATTTTAATTTCACTCTCATCATCTTAGTCCAAGTAACTTATTTTAAATACCATGAAAATATTTAATTCTACTTCATATAAATCCAATGACCATTATTTGCTTTTTTTTTTTTTTTTTTTTTTTTTTCTGAAGATCAAATATAGATATTATATATGAGAGTCAATAATAACAATTAGATTTACAATACACAAAAAATTTGTGACATTGTTTTATAAGTCAAGTATGTGAGATGAGTCTCCGACCCAACTCAACTTATTAAGAAATATTACTTTTCATACAAAAGTATTAATATTAATAGTATTGATGGATCAAGTTGACTCATATCGCGAATATAAATCTGTAATAACGTCTCATAATGTACCTATTCTTCAAATATAGATATTATATACTCGAGTCAATAATAACTATTTGATTTAAGACAAAAACTTGTGTGAGACGATCTCACGGATCATATTTTGTGAGACAGATATCTTATTTGGATCATCTATAAAAAAATATTATTTTTTATACTAAGAGTATTACTTTTTATTATGAATATCGGTAGAGTTAATTCGTCTCACAGATAATAATTTGTGAGACCGTCTCACAAGAGACCTACTCATGATTTAAAATACACAAAAAAAATTTGTGAGACTGTTTTATAAATCAAGTTTGTGGGACGAATTTACGATCCAATTTAACTTATTAAAAAATATTTTTTATACCAAAATATTAATATTCATAGTAAATATGGATCAAATAGACTCATATCACTGATATAAACTGTAAAATCATTTCACAATATATTTATTTTTAAAAATAAAAAAAATATCTTCATTGTTATCAAAATATATTTAGGTAAAAATTTGTGTGAGACAGTCTCACGGATCATATTTTGTGAGACATATATCTTATTTGGGTCATGAAAAATATTACTTTTTATGTTAAGAGTATTATTTTTTATTGTGAATTCGATAAGATTGATCCGTCTCACGAATAAAAATCCGTGAAATTATATCAAAAAACCTACTCGTATGTTTAATGACCTCGGGATAAACGCATATTTGTTTAGAAAAGCCCAACCCATATGAAAAGGTCCGGCCGGGATGATTTGTGTCGGACTCGAGTGGAGCTTACGTCTCTGTAACGAGGATTTTCTTCTTTAGCGTAGAGCACATAATCAGCTTCAGTCATCTCCCTCGAAAAACTGTAATTTCTCTCCTTATTATCCCTTTCGTACGTTCATATACATTATTCAATGGTGATAGAAGTTTTTATTGATTTCTTGTTTAAGTGCTGATGTATAGCAGGGGAAAATGGTTTCAAATCAAGAAAACACCGTTCGAAGCTTCGACATTGAAGAAAATTGTAAAACAAGCAGTCCCTTTTGCGCTTTAATGCTTAGTTAATTTTATTTGGGCTTCAATGTGTGCGATTGTGCAATTGAAGAGTTTATTTTCCGTTGAAGTTTCTATTTTGCTACATTTTCTTGCTTGTATTAATTGTGGCGTTTGGTCTGACACGACCTATAATCCTTCGAAACCACACTGTCCTGAAGGTGGAGTGTGGAGTAAAGATGACAAAATGGGAAAATTAAAATTTGCTCAGGTGACTGCTTCAGGTGGACGTCCGTCTTGGCCTATGAACCAATATTTGTTTCACATCAAATTTGATAACTCGGTGACACTAATGTCAAAGAAAATCTTCAATGGCTGAAAATTTGGTTCGAGTATGTGCAGTAAATCGAGATAACGAATTTGTGCTTCGTCCAAAGACTGGAGAGGAATGGAACCCACCTCATGCAAAATAATTTTAGGACTCGCTACCCTGCTCTTGCAACCTTTAGATATCTGGTAGGCAATCAGATCGTTTGGTTAACAAGAAAACTGGTCAACCTGGTCAAGGTTGATTTGGTTCCTTAGACATGCATAGAAACTTGAGGACACTGATATACATCTCCTTCACAAATAGCTAGCTTTACTGCCTGAAGTAGTTGGGGTTGCTAAACTTTTGTGTACCAGTATGTGTATTTTCTTCAAGATCATTGATAGAACTTAAAACATTGTTCTGTATTTTCTTCAAGATCATTGCAAATTCTGAATTCCGTTGCTTCTGGTCCTTGTCTTTTGGAAACTCCTGAGACGCTAATGCATTATAATGCTATTTCTTCATGATAATGGATACCTTCCGTACTAAGTTGGTGTTGTCATGGATTCAAGTCATTTAATGGGAAAACTGCTCCATACATGTCTTCTTTTTTTGTTCCTGCATAGGGTGTGTTCCCTTCAAATTTCCTGAAAATTATGTTAATCTTGTTAGCCATTGCTAACATCATTTTAGGTTTTATTTGGTGCTATTTAATGGTATTATTGTTGGATTTAGTAAGGCTTGGCCCCTAGTTTGTATTCTTTTACTGGGAGGTTTGTTTAATTTTTTTAGCTATTTCCATGTTTGTTTCCTTATATGAAGTGCAGGTCTTTAATCCTTTATCTGGCTTGAACTTTACTTTTAGGCTAACCGTGAGTCGTGAACCTCTGTTAAGATATTCATGGATGCTGTTTTTGCTGCAAGGTACTTAAAACCACCCAGTTCTTTAATTTCTGCAAGTTTTTCACCATCTTTGTCTTCTTGAGCTGCTTAAAACTTGTTCCTTTTTTTCCTGTCCACAGATTCAATTTAGCAACATGAACAACTTAATGGGTTCAAATCCATGGCATAAAATCATGGTTGCTATAAGGCGATTCTACCATACGAACAGGTCTACAATTATTGCCTATTGTTGTTATGTTTCCCTTCTAACTGCTCTCTTGTTATTCTTTCACCAGCTGTTTCTTTTAATACAAAGTTCAACTGAGGGTATGAAAATTTGCAGCAAGAATGACATGAAGAATCTGGTTGATGCTCAAATTATTAAAACAGCATTGGACCCAGAGATTTGTTGTCACAATCTTATGCTAGGGAGATGTTCGATAAAATGGATGATCGAACAGCAGTGTCTTGGACGATATTGATTGGTGGATATTCACAAAACAAGCAACCTCATGAAGCTTTTAATCTTTATATTGAGATGTTTAGGTTGGGGATGAAGCCTGATTATGTCACCGTCATAGCTTTTTTATCAGGCTGTAATGAAACGGTGACCAAGAAAGACGCACTTCAAGTCCATACCCAAATTCATAAATTAGGATTTGATTCCGCTCTTAAAGTTTGCAACTGTTTGATAGATTCTTATTGTAAATGTGAAAACCTTGATTTAGCTTTTCATCTATTCGAGGACATGCGTATACAGGACCGTTACTTTCAACACAGTTATAACTGGGTGTTCAAAAGAAGGGTTAAATTGAAAAGGCAATGAAGTTCTTTCCGGAAATGCAATTTCATGGCTTTAGGCCATCTGATCTCTCTTTTGCAGCACTTTTACGTACCTGTGTTGGGTTCAATAGTATTACCCCTGGGCATCAGATCCAAGGATTAGTAATGACATCCAACTGTGTTCAAGATATATTTGTTGGCAATGCATTACCTGATGTATACACGATACACAATTATATAGATTGACATGAGAAAAGTCTTTGATGACATGCCGCAGTTAGATTGAATTTCTTACAATATTATGATAACAAGTTATCCCCGGAATGGACAACTGGAAGAATCTATGAGTCTCTTTACCGAGCTGAGGGTGTCCGAGTTCGACAAAAGAAATTTTCCTTTTGCAACTTTGTTGAGTATAGCTGCAAATGGACAAGACTTGGAGATGGGAAGACAAATCCACGCTCAGGCATACATGACAAGCTGATTTGGAAATTCAAGTTGCGAAATTCTCTCGTTGACATGTATGCCAAATGTGGCGGATCTGATGAAGCCAACATTATATTTGGAAAGTTGGTCGACAAAAGTTTCGTTCCATTGGACTGCCATAATTTCAGGTTATGTTCAGAAAGGGTTAAATGACGAAACCCTTGAGTTGTTCAATGAAATAATGTGGTAATCGGTTTTAAATTCATGTCGGATCCATAAGAATCAAGATTTTGCTAAGACAGCTGCTGATGAACTTTTTAACATGGATGTGCTCAGAGACGCTGCGGCATATGTCACCATTTCGAATATTTATGCGGAGGCAGGCGATTGGCAACAGGTGGAGAGTCACGTATTCACTGCTAATGATAGGACTCATCCAAAATAAAAGTGGAGTTGCGAGACGTAAGCGAATGCATTTGCACTATTCAGTACAACAGATGGATCACCTATACTTCTTGTACTAAAGAATTTAAGAGCTTGTTTTGATTGCCATGCCACAAAAAAACAAAGTTGTCCAGAGGGAAATCACAGTCAGGGATTCGAGTAGGTTCCATCATGGGGGATTACTGGTGACAATATCGCGTGCTTGCTTCAATGGAGAAGCTTACCTGGCATGATACTGATATAATACTGGGAAGAGGAGCACCAATGAATTTGTGTAGCAAAAGAGTAAATATAATGAATTGATAGTTAGTAATAAAATGGCTGATATAAAGATTAGTTAATGCATTTGTTTTTATAACTGAAATTTTAATACATGACCTGAGACCTCACAAGTTTTAGCAGAAGTTATGTAAATCAAATGGAATCAACCCAATTTTTGAAATTTTAATTAACTTGTTGGTGTGAGAGTGATGGAACAATCTCATTGTTTGGTGATGTTGTAAATCTCAACCAACGCTCCAGGCTTAGTGACTTCGCGAAGAAGTGGCTTTGGTTGTCTTATCAGCTTTAAATGGAGTCTAAGGTAGTGTGTTTTCGTGTAGAATTCTTTTGCTTTTTCGATGGAAAACGCATGTGGTCAATTTTCAAGATAAGTTGTGCTAATCGTCATGTTCTTAAGGGGGTGCTTTAAATTTCCGTTGATGTTGGCCTTGCCATTGCATGTTTGTACTTCTACATTCACCATCGGAATTTAATGTGAGATGACCAGCTCTCTACGGGTTGTTACAAAAGTTTTCACGGGTTCTGTTGTTTGTGTTTGTGTATATTTTTATACTATCCACTCGTGGTGTGATGGTTGAAATGAGAATGATGATTGTAATATTGATGATAATGTTTGCAGGATGTCGCAACTTGCAAGACATTTTTATCTTTTGATAAATATTGATAATTTTCTATTTACTAGATAAATGCACGTGCGTTGCACGCAGAGAAATAGAGATAATTTGTATATGATAATTTTATTTAAATATGTTGGAATTATTTTTGCAATAAGAATAACTATTAATAGATTGATAAATAATTATTTGGTTACAAATAAAATCATCACATTTTCTTGACTTTGATTTGAAGATCCCCTGAAATCTTTTTGTACCCATCGATTTTTATCTTCTTAGCTCTTTTTTTATAGGCAGCAATTGGTTCGTCATCTCGAATCTCTATTCCATCTTCATCTTCATCTTCATGGATCTTTATGTTTCTTTTGATGCTTGATTCATTTGACTTTTCTACCTTTGGCGGTACATTGCTTTGTTTAGTTTGCTTGATAATCTTCCGAGATCTCCGTTTCCTGATATTGACATTTGTTGTTGGATAATTGTCATGTATCTCAATAGCTTTTGCCACAATCTTTAACACTCCATCACGTATTTCTACTGAATTATCTAACTTGAACAAGAATGTGTGGAGCTTGGTTGACTTAGCAAATCTTTATATGGGTTATTTGATAAATTTTGCATTGCAAATTTTTATTGTTAGATTGAAAATTTAAATATTCTATTTATGTATATATAAAATCATTTGTTTGTTTTATCTTATACCTGGTCATGAATTTGAATGAAATCTCAATAGAACATCCAACAAAAGATGATGTAATTTTTCCAAATAATGTTATTCCTAGCATCTCATTCCAATGTTCAATTGTGATTATTATTCTATACTTGCAACACAAAGAAGTAAAGTAGTGATCATCTCTCTCTTTCGTGGTCTAAAACTTGGGTTGGGTATTTGTATTTTTTATTACCTTGGAATGATCTTAATTAGATAGTTGATGCAATTGGCACAACTTTCTTTGTTGTTTGTTTTTGTAGCAGCTTGGAAACAATGATCACATGCTTCATACCATGGAGTAGCTTTGTTTTCGATTTCCTTTATCTTGCTCCATATCAAATAGTAGTTGTTCTATGTTAAATAAAAAGCATTTCAAATCTTGGTTTAGTTTGAATGTTAGTTGTTAAAATTTTTAATATTTAGCATGGGCAAATTATCTCGTTTTTGTTTTGTATCATTTTAGTAATTAAAACTATTAAGATTCATTAACAGTAAATTTTGCAGTACCTCCGTCAACATAGTTCGGTTTTTTGTTACATCATCTAATGTCACTTGTTTGGCGTCTGTGAGTGTCCTCGTAACCCAAAGTTCTTTTAACTTATCTTGTTTGGCATCTACATCCAACCTACAAATTTATTATAAATAATAGTCTTTAAGCATTCATATATTATAATAAACAAAATGTCCAATGTTTTTATCTAGTTTCTAACATCATTTTATATATTTAAAAAGAAAGTTGTCATGCTAGAATAATTTTTGTGACAAAATAAGTAAGTTCATACAATTTATATAATAAAATGTATGACTCACAAATACGAAGAGTTATAAATTCAGAAATATTTACCATGTTTTTATTTCTTTGGCGGTGTCCATAGTGGATTAAGAATCATTGCAATTGTCGACGTAGTTTGTAAATGTTGTGCATGTGTTTCATTTTTTCGATTTACACCACATATTAGTCATTTTTGCTTTAAAAAAACATTTAAGAAATGAAGAAAGAAGGTTTGTTTTATAATATACTGAGAAAGATTTGCATGGTCAGATTGGAAAATTCAACAGTAGGATTTTCATACTCAATGCGCTTCATCAATTGCCCTTCGTGCATTGCCAAGTCGTCCCACATAGTGACAGAAATAGTTTTCATTCTAAACAAAATAATTTATATGTTATAGATTTTAAGATATGCATGTTTATATGTGTCATTTTTTTATTTAAGTTTACCTCATGTTGAGAAGCATAACTTGTCTCCTTTGACCTTTTGTTTTATCTGGTCTGATGAAATTGCTTAATGACATTACTTTATTTGGTATATCGATCACATCTGTACACATTTCATCGGTGTTATGAATATAAATATGACTTCTATTTTCAGATGGAAAAATTATTTATTCGAGATAAGGGAACTTACGCAGAACTTTTTTTGCATTCATGATATTGGCGAGTTCGTCAAATTCCTTGAATTTAAATGTTAGGTGTGGCATCTTTAGCATTCGAGGTAGCTCTGAAACTATGGCATTCTTTTGTAAATTCAGCTCAAATTTGGGGTTGATATTTGAATATCTGGAGTCTATGCATTTGATAAGAGAGTTGTATATTGTATACCACTTAATGGTTTAAAATAACTTGCGAAAATATTCATTGACATTTGAGAAAATCAATCCATGAATCATTGTACCCTGTTTTTTGCAAAAAAAAAAAGAAGTAAGAAATATTAATTTGATGGTAAAATACGTGAGTATGAATATTAAACTTGAGGCAAAAGTAAAATTAAATATGTCTGTTTAATTTTTTTTCAAAGTTAAATAAATGAGCCTATGCTGAGAAATAATATTTTTTCATTACTCTGACGGTGGAATTATGTTTTTACATCGTTTTGCGGTATATATATATTTTAGTTATAGCAAAACTTAGAAATATAAAAGCTAATAATTATCAAAAATAAAAAAGAAATATAAAGGCTAATTATTTTCATATGAAATATATAATATTACAAAAATAAAATAAAATTAATTATTATCTAATTAAATTTATTATTTTGTTGGTTTTGTTTTGACAAATACATCCCTATCTGAACAATATAAACTTTATTTTTAATTTTTATATGCGAATAAAAAAATGATTTGCATCTCATTTTGGTTCAATTTCTTTTCAACTTTTTCAGTTTGGATTTATGGTTTTTTCGAGTCACATTAAAGTTAACAACCCTATATCAAAATCAGTGACTTGCTGATACATTTTGAACTATGTCGTATCTGGTTTTTATAACGAAAACAAAAAATAAATATATTGTCCTAAATTATTTTTCACATAGGAATTTTTTGCTAACTCAAAATTTTTAAAAAAAATTATCACTTTTTGTGTTTCATATATAAATTAATTTATATGTAATATAATTAAATGAAGAACCAATTATTAATTTTTTAACAGTAGCACGTTTATGAGACAAAAAATGGTAATATAAGATAATTTTAAATGATCGTATTCTATTTTAAATAAAAATATTATAAATTAGTTTGAACATCAAATTTATTGAGGGAAAAATAATTTGGTCGATCTGATTTAGTTGATATTATCTTGAAGAAACATTAATTATCAAATTATAATTGAATGTTTTTTATGAAAAACTGGTTGAAGTAGTAATTTAATCAAATTGATTAAATAATAATTCTGGAATTTTTAAAGAAAGATTAAAAGAATAAAATAAAATTTGTCATAATTTGTGTTGTGCAGTTTTACATAAAAAAAATATAATAATAAATCATAGGCGTAATATTTCAATTAATGAAGATGACATCGTTTCTAGAGTAGATTGTTCGAATGATAAAAATTATATTAATAGAAGATATCTACTTTTAAAACACACAACTTTAATATCATATGTGTATGTAGGTTTTCAACTTCAGAAATCAAACTATTATTTTAATTTTTAAATTGTCATTTTCATCAACTAACAAAAGGCGTAATATTTCAATTAATGAAGATGACATCGTTTATAGAGTAGATTGTTCGAATGATAAAAATTATATGAACAGAAGATATCTACTTTTAGAACACACAACTTTAATATCATATGTGTATGTAGGTTTTCAACTTAAGAAATCAAACTATTTTTTTAATTTTTAAATTGTCATTTTTATCAACTAACAAAATTTTTTTTTTAATAAATTGTCGCTAAAAAAAATCAACAAAGTGTGGTATAAATAGTCAAAATGCATACTGCTTCCAACTTCCAAGTGACCATAATCGATCAAACATGTAGAAAACATAATATAAGCAATAGGTACTATAACATATGTCACTAGATTTTTTTTTTTTTGAAAAAGAAGTTGAGATGTTTAACAGTTATTTACTGTTGTGCAACAATGTGATGAAAAAAATGAGGTGGTCAAATATGTATATATAAAAGTGAGTGAAAGAGAGTGTACATGCATGAAAATGAGTGAAAAAGTCAAATAAATAAATACAAGGATAACCAATTAAAGATGAGGAAGAGAAAGTGCCACCATGGTACAAATTTAATGATGACAACTAATTAATGAGGACAATAGAGTAAAATCACAATTCAATCCGTATATTTATATAGACTAGAAAAATGCACGTGCGTTGCACGTAAAAACTTAAACTGCTGAAAATATATGTACAAAATTTTGATAATATTTAAATGAATTAAAACATGGCTAATAATATTTATCAACTGAAACAAACTAAGCCATAAAAAATAAAAAATCATGACCATAGACGGTATATGAATCAGAGAAATTATCTTATCCACTTGACACACTTTCCAATATGCTTCTTGGTTGATTTTGACAACTCAACAACTCTTTGTCGTAGTTTGTTATAATATGCATAAAATTATTTTGGTATGTTCAGCAAGTATCTGATCGTCTTTAACATCTATGATGTCATTTACAATCCTTATCCGGTATTTGACATGCTCGTAGTTTGCTTCTTTATCACGATATTTTTTCGGTTTTCTACATTGTTTTTTTTCTGATAATCTTATTTTCCCGACTATTTTTTTGTTAAATGATTTTTCAGCTTTTGACAATCATCAACTATAACTCCCAAGAAAAAATGCTTTTACTCGTGATAAGTTTTCACTTGTGAGTTGTGACTAAAAGTATGTATAACCTATATATTCTTCAACAACATAACCAATGAATGGTGTTGCACGTTCTTCAAATATTGTGATATTTGTTATATCATTTTTATATATTTAGTATCAATATTATCAACATGTAGCTATAAGGTTCATAAATTTTTAACAACTATTTCTCAATTACTACGAAAAAAATACTTGAAATATCTTCAAATGGCTATATCTTAGAATTGTGTCCTCATTTAATTTGACGCAATTCAAGAAAGTCATCATGATCGTCATTTTTTGGAAGCTTTGAAATAATGATTGCGTCATCATGTCATGAGATGATATAGTTTCAATCTCATTTGTTGCGTTTAGAACATAATATTATATTATTCATTGAAACAAAACAAATTTTCTTCTATCGAGTTTATATTTTGTTTTGTAATATTTTATATCTTGTGGAACGACATACAAAATTAATTATTGTATTTTAAAAATCTTGAGAAAAGATACGAATAATGTAATTAAGATATGCATATGAAATATCATTCAAATATATGTCAAAGTATTTGTCTTATTATATATCTCATCTAATAATATAACCATTTATATTCCATGAGCATTTTATGATATTCAAAATTAATTTGATGAAATATTGTAGAATTTTATTTGAATTTCAATATTTGACTAAGTGAATTTATTTGACGAGGAGTTTTCTATGCTACCATCATATATGTTATGAATTAGCTGGTTAGATATTTTGACTAAAAAAGAGACAAAAACAATCTCGTAGTCACCTCGAAATATATCGAGATAATATTGGAGGAAATAAAGTGAAACTGGTTCAATGTCTCAATAAAATGCACAGAATTGATCTATTATATTGTGTCAACAAAGCTTTAGAATTGTTCTCATTCCATTATAAATAGAATAAGAATTATGCACAATTTGTTTTTCATGTATTTATTTTTCTGAATGAAGAATTTTTTTCTTTTTGAAAAACTTTTTATTGAGATATATTGACATTTTATATGACATCCATATATCACACAACCATAAAGTAGCAACATAATCATTATATAACACTTAACGTACGATACAATTCTTCCATTTCATCTTCACCGTGCTTTGTTGAAATTTAAATCTGAATCATTCTTGATCTTAACATTTTGCTTTAAATATGATTTAATATATATGTATATGTTTCATGTTACTTAGTTGGACCTAATTTCAAATATCTATAAAAAAAATTATGCTTGAATTATATCATACAGAAATTAGGACATAGTATGCAGGACCGAGCGTTTGCCGCTTTACCAAAAGCTATAGCTAGTAGTAATGGTGCGACTCAAATCTTTTAAATCGCACAGCAGCTCAAGCACCACAGTTCGGCCGCTCTACCAAGCAGGGACAATTATTGCACCCAATAATCTCCCTCTCAATAATTGCACTCCTTGCAATCAATGGGAATCGAACTCATGCCTTTAGCTCCGATACCAACTGTAGGACCGAGCGCTTGCCGTTTTACCAAAAGCTATAGCTAGTAGTAATGATGCAACTCAAATCTTTTAAATCGCACATCAGCTCGAGCACCACGGTTCGACCGCTCTACCAAGCAGGGACAATTATTGCAACCAACATAGTAGACTTATTTTTTTTATTTAACATGTCTCTTTTTTTTTTCATCCATTATGTTTGTCTTAACTTTTTTGTTCAAAATTTGACGCATTTCGTAGACTATATGTAAGAAAAACCAAGAAATTATATAATTCACAGAAACCATTTATTATTATCTTCGTAGAACAGAAGACCCAACATACGTGCCTTTGATTAGTGTACTCTCATACTTATTTTTATATAAACAACAAGACACATCATATAATATCAGAAAAATCAATTACCGACAACAATACTAACCAAAACGAATAAAAAAATCATAACACAAACAACCTCGATAAGAAAAAAATGATAACTCAAAGTTTAAAAATAATTTATTTAGTACAATAACAAATAAATTGAAGTATATTCGAACAATAAAAAACATAAATTACTCTCAAATTAAATATTAACTCATCTTATTCACAATTTATATAAATTTTTCAATATTTTTTTCAAATAAAGAGAAGACGTCTTATTATTGTCATCGTTTTATAGATATTCATTCCACTTCTTTAAAAAAAACACAAATGAAAAATGGTGCCTTGAAATCATAATAAAACCATTTAGAAAAGCAGCCGTAAAAATATAATACAAAGTCACACAATTTTTCTTATACCATAGAAAAATTTTAGACTATTGACAAAATATATCTAGCAACAACAAAGCATGCGTTAACTTGTGATATAATAAAAATTTAGAATCATGTATAATCATTGAATTAGAACAAAATCACATGCCAAAAATCTACTGGATATTATATATTTTAATAATTTATCCATATTTGTCGTTCACCAGAAGACTCTTAGACCTACCAAATTTTGTAGTTCACCTATTATTTTCATAATAAATAATATAAGCAAGAACATAAAAACTCAAATTAAAATGTCTTCTATCAACCTAAGTAAAAAAAAAATTGATTAGAGAATATAATAATGTCGTAAAAAATTTAAATATTGATTTATAGGCAGAAGTTTAGAAATAAATTTGCCCCAATAGATAAAAAATATTATCTCTTGATATTCTGAGACATAAGGTAAAAACAAAGAAATATTTCAATTTTTTTTAATATTTTCTAAGTCACTTCAAACTAAGTAGTCTAAGCAAACAGAAAATATACATTATGTGTTTAAAAATTAACAAAATATCTCAACAATAAAAAATTGAAAAATAACCATTTTTGTTTGATATTTAATTTTGTTTTCTCTTTTTTTTTTTTGTGCAAACAAAGAAATCACATAAACAATCCAAACACAATTACATTATCAATACAAATGACATATAACAATCAAACATGTTAACGTTATAGTAAAAAAACTCCTCTCATTGCAAGAACACAAAATAATCAAAAGGAACATATTATTTAGTAATATTTATTTAGCAGCATTTACAAAAAAATTGACTAAATAACTTAAAAACAATGTTTGAAATCACTTACAGACAAACATTTCTCACAATCACATATCTCTATTGACACATAAAGAGTCTGAAAATATTTTTATTCTAAATGGGAGAAAGAAATTTTGTATGACATTAATATTTATTAATAATTTATTTTTATTCAATCCGACTCATCTCCCTTTGTCTTCCTATTATTATTTGACGGCAATGTATAAATTTAAGTAATTAAAATTAAATTTAAAAGTAAATTAAAATAATAATTAGTTTGACTGAGTTAAATACACTATTAATGATCTTCTTAAACTAAGATAAAAAATGACTGAAATAACACCATTAACACGACAAATTGTAAAACAAAAAAATAATATAGTAGTAAGTTCATAAATGAAAGTCATATATTTAATAGATTAATTAATAGATAATATATTATTTAGTAATATGTATTTAGCATCATATATTGAAAATTGATTAAATAACTTAAATGTTTGCAATGAAATCACTTACATACAAACATTTTCTATCGATCACGTATTTTTGTTGATACATAAGTAATCTAAATATATCTACATTCTAAATGGGAAAAAATATTTTATATGACCTTAATATTTATTAATAATTTAATTTTATTCAATCACACTCATCTCTATCCGTCCTCCCATTATTACTTTAATGTTCGTGATATTAAAATTTTATTTAAATTTATAACATTATGATAGTGATTTTCTGTGAATTTGATGAGGAAAAAAACATGTATTAATGATTATATTAAATGAAGGTAATGATATTTATGTAAATTCATAGTTCACATTCATATATTTATATTAGTATAGATATAGATTAATGTTCTATTATTTGTTCATGACTTCTTTGATATTCTAGGATACAAATAAATTCAAGAAAAGGGAGGAATTAGTAGCTGAGGAAAGAGATTACAAACGCAGAAGGACGTGTTATAGCGGCGAGAAATTGAAACGAAATACTGCAGAGGTTGAAGGTTTATGTTTTGTATTCTTTGTTACATATTAAATTTTACTCCTCTCCTCTTGTTCATTGTTCCTTTTTGATGTGGACAAACTTTTGTGTGAGAGTTGGGACAATGAATTTTTTGGGGTATCTGTGTTTTTGTCCTCAATACAGTGGTACCGTCATTATGTTAAAGGAGGTTATTTTTGGAAAAAAATTCCTTAAAAAATTGGCTAGTGTGAATTCTTTGTGGCCGTGCAATGCCAGAACTACGTGAGATATTTGAATTACACCATGTATATGTTATTACCTTTTTTCTGCACAGAGGTGGGAGGGGCATAGGCGCCTGCTGTTTCACCCCCAATTTTTTATGTCGGCAATTTATTTATTTTTACTATGATTTGACCTGGTATTGTAGCTCGCTTGAGATGGGTATTTCCTGTCAATTGATGTTCTGGTGAATAAATCACTGTACTTAGAAGTTAGAACTTGAACTAATATTTTATCATCCTCCCTCATGTTGGCCTAAAGGTCATGAGGGATATTATAGGGAAATATATGGAGGAAATCAAGAAAGCTGGAGTGATCGGTAGCATGTCAAAGACAGCTGAAGAGGCAGATGTATCTGCATCTGAATATTCATGTAGGCATGAGAGTGCTACTGATGTTTCTGGATCAAGAAATTATCAGGCAACATTATATCATGAAGGCCAGTTACATGATAGTGGAAATGAGTTTCACTCTCGTTATGGTTCAGAGGACTTCATGGATGGGGTTCGGGCTCAAAGACGAGATTCCAGTTGGTATAACGGCTTACGAGATCCAAATATAAATACTGAGAGGGTTAAGTCATTCACAAGAACAGATGGGTAGTGGAAAAAGGACCGATATTGTGGAAATCTTCGAAGAATGTTATTCAACACGATCACGCGAAAGTAGAACGCCACATGAACGACGGAACAGTCGTAGAAAAGCGAGAGGCAAGGGTCAACAAATCAGTCGTAAAAGAGAGAGACATCAAGAAAATAATGAGTATAGGGATAGAGGGAAAAACAAAACAAGCAGGGATCGTAGAGACAGAGAAGAAGACAGAGATGAGTATCGGAACAGAGGGAGAAGCAAGACAAACCGGGATCTTAGAGATAGAGAGGAAGACAATAACAGGCATTTGGACAGAGGGAGAGACAAAATAGACAGGGATCTCAGAGATGGAAATGAAAACATTAGTGAGCACAACAATAATAGATGGAGAAGCAGAACAGACAGGAATTTTGAGTTTGAGGACAGATACCATCCTTTGCAGAATTATGATGACGCATGACCTTCGATGTATGTTATATTAAGTGAAACTGGTTGGTCAAGTTAGTGATGACATCTCCATCAATGAAAATTTTCATTTCTGGTTCGTGCACTACAGCATGAGGTAAATTTTCTTCTGATGTTGTACTGATTTCTCTACTTCTATGAGATCAATATTGATAAGTCTGCCTTTTATTGTGCCTTCATCAAGTGTTCCAGCAAGCAGTAACGCAGGTGTCGCAATTTATCCGCCATCCTTATCCTTCTCTGTATCCTTCTTGAATTATTCTCTTCGAGTTTTTTACTTCCCATTCTATGCGGTCTTTGCTGTTTCACAAAAAGAACTACCTATACATAACTATTTGCATGTGCTTTTTATTGGTTATAATTATAATTAGTGTATCAGACACTCTCGAATGCTATGCAGAAATACTAAAGAAATGATGTATTGTAAATGATAAGCAATAATTGAATCTTTTTGGTAAATAATAAAAACATAAATTAAAAGTAATTATTATTTTATTGTATATGAAATGTGAAGTTTTATTTGACTCATTATATTAATCAGATGGCTGAGATTTCTTATGGCTAAGTGATGTGCATCCAACGGCTGTGACTTAATGATCTTGAGGTCAACGGATTACATTGGATATGAGTTGGTTAGAGGGCTGTTAATTGACAATAACAGATCAAGGCTTCTTCTTCCCTCCGAGGCTTTAAGTGAAAACTCTCTCTGAATACAGCACACGCTGATATCCATTCTTCTCTTATATAATTCTTGTGTCTAGAATTGTTCAATAGAAGGAAAAGCCGATCGTGATATACAAGTCTGAAACAAACATATAGATTTGTGTTGTAAGAACTCGGTGGTGGTGTGATTCTGTGAGAATTGTAATCGCTTGTATCTTGTTATTATTTTAGTGGATTTCTTTGGGGTGTTCCCAGAAGCTTGGATGTAGGATTGATCTCAATCCAAACCAAGTAAATGCATGTCACTTATTTTTACTCTACTTTCTTTCCCTGTGAGTGTTTCATTTGATCTCAACAGAAAATGAAAATTTTGTAGTATAAATGGTTTAATTTTGTTTATTATTTATTTCAGAAAAATGGAAAGAACCCGTCAAATGATGACCGACATTTCCACTCAAAATGGGGAATCGTATTGTTTATATTGGCGCAGTTATTCACAGCAGAATCAACCTGTTATCTGTGCTGTTTCCATATTTAACCGAATTTCAAATGTCGACTATTTATTTTGAGATTAATTTTCTCGGTTTCTCAGACAATTTTCGACAGCATTAAAGTTGAGATGTAGTAAAATACGTCTTCTCTGAAAACAATAAAGGAAAAATGTTAATTTAAGTCTAGTATGTGTTGTTGAATTAATTATAATTTCGTGACTACTTTTTTTTGATCAATATTAGTCTTTTTCATCAAAATCATGTACATGTAAATTAATTATTTTAAAATTTATGATTATGTTTTCAAACACATGTTCATCTCGGGAAATTTTTTTTGATACAACATAATTACAAAAAATTATCAATAAAATTGATCATTTAATTACATTATTTTGGAGAAAAGGAGACTATAATGGATTCAAAGAAATATACAAAACTAAAAATATATTGGGAAATATAAAAATGAAGTGAAAATTTATTCTCGGGAAAATAAATAAAAATAAAACATTTTTTTAGAAATATGATCAATCATGTTGTCAAGAACTTAGCGGCACGTAAAAATGCAGTAACTTATAAGTAGATCTCTTGTGAGACGGTCTCACGATTTTTTATCTGTGAGACGGGTTAACTGTATTGATATTCACAATAAAAAGTAATACTCTTAGCATAAAAAGTAATATTTTTCATGGATTACCCAAATAAGAGATCTGTCTCACAAAATATGACTCGTGAGACCGTCTCACACAAATTTTTGCCGTAACTTATTAACTTAAATTTTCATTTAGTATATTAGAAGATTATGTCTTGTGTAAAATAAGAACTTGACCACTTATTTTGGTTCCTCAACATAGACCAACCGCAGTGTACATTAAAGTAAAAGACTAAAATTTTGCATTTGCAAAAACTAAAATAATGATTAATTTTTAAGAAGTTTTTGGCTGTCAAAATCCATCTTTGGGCACATCACTTGATGAATTTTCTTGAACTAAACACGCATATTTTCTCCATTTCACACGCACGAATCAAGAAAGGCTTTGTGCCAAATTCGAGGACATCTCCATGAATGTAGTCGGGTTTTCATATATTAGTCATTCATGGCCAAGAAAAGTTGGGGTGACTATTACTAAGCAAGAAAACAATAGAAAAGATTATCCAACTTCGATTTTAATGAGGAAAAAGTCTTGTATAAATGTGTATTACATTTTTTCTGCCAAAGAAAGATACTGGTTTTTTAAAAAACTGCCACATACATTGAAAATCTGTGACAAACTTCTCGTGTTAAATCGAATTAGTAAAGAAGGAAAATGAGAGAAAGATTTCTGAGATTTAATGTTCTTTATGTGATGCTCACATATCTCTTTTATGTCCAATGTTTTTCATTGCCCTTTACAGGAAATCCAGGTTTGTAATGTTTTTGTTCTCCTTTTATGCTATCTTTTTCGCTTTTTTTGGTGTCATTTTGTACTTCAAGCTAAAAGAGCTTCCTCAATTTTCTCATTGTCAAAATAAATTTATAAACATCATAATGAAACATGTATATTCAAGAATCGAGAATTTACCTTCAGTTTTCTTGATTATATGCACTTGTGGCATGCAGTTTGCGGATTAAATTTCTCTGCATTCCCTTACCAACCGATCGGAGGATGCACTCTAGTTGAAGAACAACTCAAAGACTGGAATGGGCTCTTTCCCAAATCAACCTGCTGTCAAAACGTCCTCCTTGTTTTTCTGCACGCCTTAGCTTTTCAAGCCCTTGAAAGTCCAACAGGAGATATCTTCATAGCTAAAGATCACTGGAACGACTGCTCTGGACCCTTTACTCTACAGCCAAGCGTGTCGGCTCACAACTGTGGATATGATCACTTCTATAGAGGAAGTGGCCAATGCTCTACGCTTCAGTTGTCCAATATTAAAACAAATGTTACAGGAAAATGTTCACTTTTCAGCTCTTCCATGTTTGATTATGCTTGTGGCAACTGCACCTCTGCAATATCGAGAGAAACAGATTCGTTGTTAGATCACTTGAAGATTGATAAAAGTGATCACGTAGAAAAGGCTACCTGTCTAGTGGCTGTTATTGCCTCAGTGATAGCTAAGGAGATGAATGGTTCCTCTGAGACGGGTGGTTTAAATAGATGCTTGCCTGCTTTGGTCATACCAGGTGAAATGAGCATCATGTTTCAGGACTCTTTAATCTTAACTGATAAATATTTGTTTTCTGATTTTGATAATCGAGCATGAATGCATTAAGCGAAAGAACTAGATTTTAAATTCAGGGCCGATTTCTGTTTTCTTGAATGAGTATCCCTTAGGCCTTAGTTGCCGATCTGACATTTCCTCATTCGTTTATGTGCAGAACAAGTGAATTACATCAGACTCAACTGTAAGTCAAACTTCGTTTCATTGTCACCTCACTTGCTGTAGTAAAAGATGTGCACACTTGAGTTCAAAAATCTAATCTCTCCCTTCCTTAAAATGTCCTCAGATAATCTGGCAGAAGCTCTCTTGGCAATAATGTTAGCGATGGGTGGGCTATTGACTATTATCACACTGATAAAATACGTTATACAAAATCGGAAAAGAGAGGAAAAACATCTCAAAGACAATGGCCTCACTGCCTCTTGCACAGCCCTCTACAGATTCTCAAAAACAGAAATTGATAATGCGATTAACTTTCTCCCCGAAAAGAAGTACCTAGGAAGAGGCAGTGCAGGGGAAGTTTACAAGGGCAGGATCCCGAGCGGACAACCAGTGGCAATTAAGCAGTTATATCAAACAAACACCACAGATACTTTCTTTAGAGAAATAGAAGGCCTTTCGAGAGTCAGGCATGCAAACCTAGTCTGTCTCTTTGGTTGCTGCTTTGAAGATGGGAAACAGTATCTAGTCTATGAATATTGCTCTAATGGAAATCTTGCTGAACATCTCTTGAGTATGCATTCTCGATAATTCTTAGAATATTTCATACGAAGTTCTGTGGAAAATACAGATGTCTGATAATTTCAATATGATTAGCAGGGAAAGATAGTGTACTAACATGGGAACTAAGAGTCAAAATCTTGAGAGATTGTGCATTTGCTCTTAAACATCTGCATCACCATGTAGATGGTTGCATCGTTCACAGAGACATCAAGGTAATACACAAAATATTTAGATATCTGAGTACGAGATGCCAAGTGTATCAAGAAAATGTATCTGAATTGTTCTGTTCTCCAATGGCCTTGGTTTTTCTTTACCTAATTCTTCAAAATATTTTGCACTTCTCCTTGCCGTCTGCAGCTAACAAACATTCTCCTGACTCAAAAAATGGAAGCAAAGCTTTCTGATTTTGGATTGGCAAGAATAATTGGAATGGAAGAAAGTAAAGTATTTACGGACGTTCGGGGAACCATTGGTTATATGGATCCTGAATACATGAGTAATGCCAAGCTGACCTGTGCTAGTGATATATATAGTTTTGGTATAGTCATGCTCCAACTTTTATCCGGGCAACGAGTAATAGAGCTAGACCTGAATGCAAGAGATCAACTGATTAGAAAGGTAGCTTTTATAAAAACTCAGCTAGTTGCACATCCGTGAACCTACACACACAAGCCTTGATTTCTTGGTGATTCATCAAACGCCCCAGTGGAAAATGCAGGGCCTTGAGTCTCTCCCTTCTTCTGGCAAAAATTTAACTATGCATCCGTTGTTTCCCATAATTTTCTCCATCTGTCCTATTAGCACATTCCACAATCCTATTTGGGGACACACAAGAGAAAATTTTGCTTATATATAGTTCATGCATCTTTCACAATATGTGTTTACTAGTAAGCTTAGAAAGGAAATGATCCTCGAAACTATTTCCAGGCAAAGGATGTGAACATGATGAGACGACCGTTGACAGATTTTCAGGATCCACGCATGTATGTAGATGTTAACACCATAGATTTCGAATCCATACTGCAGATAGCAGTGCTCTGTGTAGCCAGTTCAGGCTCTGGCCGTCCCACTATCAGTGTGGTTTGTGACGAGTTGGACAAAGCTTACAAAAACACCATAGCTGAAATGGTAGGTGCCATCCTAGTACACTGCATTTTTCGGTCTATAAGCGTGTATGCCGGCATGCACGCACCTGCATTTCATAGTAACTAAATTGTTAACATGTCTGATTCACTTGCAGGAAGCAAGAGAGGACAGGAAGTTATTAGAAGCCACAGCCTCAAAATCTCCCGAAGTGATGCAAGTGTAGTTGATTGCAATTATAGGAATCTATTGATTTTCTTTTAAAGATGGATCTTACAAATATGACTTTCCTGCAGAAAGTCCTGTAAATTTTGGAGTCTAAAGGATCTGATAACAAGGACATAATGTTATTAGAAATTTCACAAGGATATTTATATCTCAAAAAATATTTTGAAATCTATATATATATATATATATATATATATATATATATATATATATATATATATATATATATATATATATATATATACTTACAAAAATATGGATAAAGATAAGGATATGTTCTTCATTCTTCATAGTATTTACTGTTTAGATTTAATGTTGTATTGTATTATTTATTTTGAATTAATGTTATCTTGTATTTATTGTGATGCATGTATCTTTTCCCTTGAGTTTATATAAATAAATACAATATAAATGATTTACTAAATATTAAAGTTGAATAATAATCATACAAACTTAATAATTATATCAACCTAATATTACTCACTTTTTATCAGCCATATAATTATTTTTCCTTCCCTCAATTAATCGTACATTAATAAATATATAATTTCCATCATTTACAAATCATCTTAAATATTTCGTTCTAATTGCTAACATTAAATATAATTTCTTAATTTATATTATTCATAATTATTATTAATTTGTTTTAGTGATCATTATCATTATCTTGATATTTTATTTTGATGTAAAAAAAACTTAATATTTTCTACATAATATAGACACAATTGCATTACAAATCAAGGAAATATTTTTTTGTAAATAAATCAAATTTGAAAAGAGAAAAACAAAAAAAGCATCAATTAAAAAATTAGGAATAATAGGAATTTAAGTGATAAAAAATTAATATAGAATAAAGATTTTAATTCATAATTAAATATTTGTTCTAGAGTATTATTACTTGTTCATTGGTTTTGAGCTCTAGAACTTTTTTTTTTTGAATTATTTATGTTAGATTGAAATTTCAATGAATTATGTGTTTATTCTTATTTCGAAAATTTCACATGTAGAAGCTACATTGTTTGTTTTCGATAGTCACAGTCGTTTTACTTGACCAAAATCTCAATTTTCCCTTACAAGCACAACATAGCAAACATAATGATGCGAGACTAACTAGATCATGAGTAGATCTCTTGTTAGACGGTCTCACGAATCTTTATCTGTGAGACGAGACGACTCTACCGATATTCACAATAAAAAGTAATACTCTTAGCATAAAAAATAATATTTTTTCATGGATGACCAAAATAAGAGATCCGTATTACAAAATATGACCTATAAGACCATCTCACACAAGTTTTTGTCCTAGATAACAGACTTGTTGATTTCACAAAATCATACAAGATCTAGTACAAAATCTATATTAAGAAGATGTAATTGGTATATAAAGAATAATTGTCTGGAGTCACATAGTAATTATTAAGAGAACTCACTTATTGCGTAATAATATATAATTATTTATAAGTACTTGATTTAAATTTTAGAATACTATATAGTTTTCTATTAAGCTAAATTATTGTTTAATAATACTTCAATGAATATCAAATAAGTTAAATTTAATAATTGGAATGACATTAGAGTTAGATGAAATTAAGTAAAAAAGAAGTTAATGTGCAAAACATGTGATAAAGTAATATGTTTTTTAAAAAAAAAAATATTTTAATGTCAATGAGTTAAACTAAAATATTGATATGGAGATTGACATTAAAGATTCTCTGACATGAAAACTGATTTATAATTGAAAATAAGCTTTATGAATTTCTTTGAATTTGTTTCTTATGTCATTATCTCTGCGACATGGAGATTGAAATTAAAAATTTCCTGAAAAATAAGATTGAAATACCTAATAAATAACAAGAAATATACAAGTTTTTAAAAATTCATAAAAAAAATTTGCAATATATATTCATTGACATAATTAACTATATTTGTTTCAACATATGTATTTCAAAATATTCTATACGAACATCATCTTTAATTTAATCGGATATCTTAACATGTATGTGTTTCAAAATTTTTAATATAAACAGCATCTTTAATTCAAATGAATAACTAATTGATTACAAATAAAATGTTCCCACGTACGAAGCAAGTATTTCTTACTAGTAACTATCAAAGTATGGATTATGGAAAAATTTCCAATTGTAAATGGATATGAGAATAATAAAGTTGAGTTTAATTTAGTTTATGTAGCAAAGTAAGTCATGTTCATGTTCTTAAATGTTTGGGCTAATTAAAAATTCACTATTAAATTTACTTACATTGGCTTTCTTTATTATTATTATTATTATTATTATTATTATTAGTATTAATGTTTTTGTTATAATCGAATTTCGAATATTTTAAATTTATTAATTAATTTTATTTTTGGTTTTTCGAAAAATTACTATTTTATTTATTTTTTTGGAAAATATATAAAAGAGTAATAGTTACAAAATTTCTAGCACTTCCTTTGCCTTTAGTATTGTTAAACGTGATCTACTAAATTGGTAAATTTCATTTTCTTATTTGTAGAAATGTAATCATATTAGGGATGATAATTTTTTTCATAGGTAGAATCCGAAAAACCCGAAATATGACAGGTTTGGAGACTAGTATGAGTTCAGGTTCAGAGCTTTTTTTGAATCCTCGAAATAGCTCGGGACGAGTACGAGTATAATATTCTCATCCTCGAACTTATTCTAACTAATCGAGACCACATTGTTGATCGTTAAGAATGAATTTGAATATAAAAGGTGTAGCTTAAAAAATATTTTTTTTTAAGTTCGATTTTTTTAAGTTACTGTTATTAAAAAAACGCGGTTTTGACGTTTGGATAAATATTAAAAAGTGAATTTTTTTAAAAAATTAAAATAAAAGTAAAAAAAAACCAAAAAATTTTTAAATATCAAATACGAAAAGAGTTTTCTTTTTAAAAAATGAACTTCTTGGACCAAACAGGCTTTTGAGCAGATAACGATCTATGTACAATAATATATTGTCCAGCAATGAATGATGACCGGAGACAAGAAGCAACAAGTGGAAAGAACGATTCATGAATGAGAACTCCGCCCACACTTCTCTCACTAACCATTGACTCTGCACTTAACAACTTCGCCCATATATCTGATATCTCTTTTCTGCCTCATCACATTCTTCTTGAGCTCTTCCTGGTATGAATCCTTAAACTCCGTCTCATTTTCTCTTTTGTTGGTTGTATTTGTGTGCAAGATTGTTTCTTGTTTAAACTTTTGCCTGCCCTTTGGACTGTATGAAACGGGTTTGTCTTGGTTTTTGTGATTGGCTTTTGTATTGATGTGATCCGCTGGTCATCTGGATTTTAGGGCTTTTAGCCTTTTACTATAGTGGTCATTTTTTTCGTAATGATTTTGATAAGAGATTCGATTCTTGGCGGATCATCGCACTGTTATCGGACCAAGTTGTGTTAATTTTACGGATTACTGTTCATACTTAAATTTTATGACCGCCCCGTTGGTCTGCCCATATATCTATATTATGTATGTCTTTACTGAAGTGTTTGCTACGGTGGTTGTTGATGCACCAGTTATTCAAGTTTCATTGGTTTATCGCTGAGGAGGTTCCTGATTTTGATTCATCTCATGATTTAGACTTTTAGAGTGTTTGTCGATTCTAAAGATTTTCAAAAAAACTATTTCCTTTAGAATTAGTGGCTTTTTTCGAGCATTGAAATTGTCAGATTAATGGAGGAGTAATGTTATTACTTCAGTTTATGCCGATTGTGGATAATCTTAGGTTGCCCTTGAATTGATATTTTTGATTTGGGAAAGGATTTGAGGAATGAATTAGCATAATTGCTGTTGAAATTTCTCAACTTGATATATATTTGATTTGAAATTCACTTGAATTTTGTGGATCCAAATTAGTTAAGATCAATCAATCCAAGCACAAGCTTATTCGATTTTCCTGGTTTGTTGGATATCTGGTTTTGTCACTTGGTACATGCTGAGTTTTTCCTCTCTTTGTTTAGTTCTATTGATTGAATGATAATCATCTCGTGTATTTAATTCTCCTCAACTTCCTTTGAACTTTGTTTTCGCTCGTCTTGTCTCACACGTGCAAACTTTTTAAGTCATCAGTGATCAGTTGTCCTATAGCCTCATTGTAGAAGAAATTTGACTTTTAAAAAAGCAAAAGATCGAAGGAAGCAGATTTTTTTATCTGATCCTTGTTGCTATGGTTTGATGGCTGAAATAACTTATCCTCATTGTTGCTTATTTGCTATTATTTTCTATGCACATTCATGCTCAAACTTCATTGATTGTTAGAGAACACTGAAAGCTGGGAAACTGAATGAGAGGATATTGAAGTTGTTTGCGGCAACTGGCAAAGAAGAAATCCTTTCTGTCATTGATGCTTTTAATATTCAACATAATCTTGTCCCCGTTCTTCCTACCCGTAAGTCATCTCGCAATTATTGTTCTTTCTGAGTTTTAACTTGATCTCCTTTGTGACTTTCAAATTCGTGTCAGGGTGCTCTGACAAATTTTGATACCGTCGGCATCGAGTCACTGTGCCGCAATAAGTGCAAGCTAGACACTAGCCCTTAAAAGGAAGACAAATCTGCTCTCATTCGGATTTCTCTTGGTTAGAATTTGAAATAATGTCTCAGATAAGCATTGGAGACGAAGAGGTGGATATTGTAGTAGGTGCCCTTCAGCCAGATCTTACATCGTTCATGGAAGAGTGGAGACCAATTTTCTCCCGATTCCACCTTATAATTGTCAAAGATCCTGAACTCAAAGAGGACCTTAAAATTCCAGATGGATTTAACATGGATCTCTATACAAAGCCCGATATAGATCGTGTTGTGGGCTCTTCATCAAGTGCAATTTCTTTTTCTGGATACTCTTGTCGGTATTTTGGCTATCTTATGTCTCGTAAAAGTTATGTAATCTGTATTGATGATGATTGTATCCCTGCTAGAGATAGCAATGGGTATATAATTGATGCTGTCTCCCAGCATATTACTAACCTTGCAGCCCCTGCTACTCCATTTTTCTTCAACACTCTCTATGACCCTTTCCGTGAGGGAACTGATTTTGTTCGAGGCTACCCCTTTAGCTTAAGAAATGGGGTGGACTGCGGCCTTTCTTGTGGATTGTGGCTCAATCTAGCTGACTATGATGCTCCCACTCAAGTCCTCAAGCCAGATCTGAGAAACATGAGGTATGTCGATGCAGTTCTCACCGTACCATCAAGAACCATGATGCCCGTTAGTGGAATCAACATAGGTATCAATAGTCAGTTGCTGGGACCGGCTATGCTTCCAGCTTTTCGGTTGGCGAAGGAAGGAAAGCTGAGGTGGGAAACAGTGGAAGATTTATGGAGTGGGATGTGTGTTAAGTTAGTTTGTGATCACTTGAGGCTTGGCGTGAAAAGTGGGCTTCCCTACGTGTGGAGAAAAGAACGAGGCGATGCTATCGAAAGTTTGAGAAAAGAGTGGGATGGAGTTAGGCTGATGGAAGATGTGGTTCCGTTCTTTCAATCAGTAAGATTGTCTCAAGAGGCTGTTACAGCGGAAGATTGTGTAACTGAGATTGCTGCATTTGTAAAAGAAAAACTGGGACCAGTTAATCCAGTATTTGCTCGTGCTGCTGATACTATGGTCGAGTGGATCAAGATTTGGACACGAGTGCGCGGACCCAGTAGAGTGTAAACTCAATAGGCTCAAGACACCACTGGTTGGTGTTGATGCATATTTTTTTCTAATTTGTCTTTGAAACCTCTGTTTCATGCGAGGTTTTTACTAACTCATTAAATACTTTAAAGTTTTCCTTTCTTTTATTTGATTTCTCGACAAAGCATTATATGACATTTAATCTTATGTAGTTTTAACTTTCAAATGCCAATTTTATAGAGTTTGAAATGCATCTGCTTTCGCGTTGTTCATTTAACCTTTTGATCTGCTTTCACTCTTTAAGCCTTCGTCCAGATAGAAGAATTCTTGAGGATTTCAGAGATCCATTATTTATTTGGAAATTTAATGAGTTTGAAGTTTTTGCCATTTCAATTGTGACTTGTTTGTGAAAATCTTATGTCCTAACTTCTAGATTTTGCAGACTTATCCCTTTCTAAATAAACGATTCTCCAACTGAACACTGATTTATTTTTCATTAAAAAAATACTTTTGATGATGAAGTTTCCCGTACAAATGCACTCAGAATTAAATCTTCAGGGAATTGGAAGTCTTGCTTACATTATGTTTAAACAACAGCAGACCAAATGGATGTCCTTTAGTTGGTAGATTGGCACATGTATCCTTCCTTTTCTTCACAGGTTTAATATTTTTTCAGAAAAATAGCCTTCATGACTTTGAAATTCAAAAATCAGATAGTGTGATGTAAATTATTTCGTTACACATCAAGCATATGAACTAGCAACTTGTATATTTTGTGACTACTACTACAATTGTTTCTTTTCTCTAATGTAAATGCAAATACTTCAAAACTTGCATGAAAACGATGGAAGCAGCTTTAAGGTCAAAATCTCCGACAACCAAAGCAGCGTTTTATGGAAAACACGCCAGAAGAAGGACGTGGCTTTTCAGGCTCTGGTTTTTTAAGGCTACTCACTGGGAAATGCCTGTAGAAAGCTTGCACTGCCCCTGTAACCCCGTCCTCGGTTTCCATTGACTTGGCCAATTTTACTGCTTCTTGTTTCACCTGCGTTATGAAGCATGCAGGATTCAGTTTTTATTCAAGTTATGGATTCCATTCATTGATTATATTACAATCTCGAGGCGTTGCACCAAGAGTTAACCAAAGTCAGAAGCTCGAGAGAGTGAGCCTCTAAGTATTCTATATTTTCGTGTGCGTAGGCTAGAGACTAGGAAGCGGAGTCCTAGTCTCTAGCCGAGAAGTTAGTAAGAGGTAAGATGATGGAAAGTTAGCCGAGAAGTAATTTTGAAATCCTATGCCATGCAGTTGAAAACAATTGAGGAATTAAATCCATATTTCATAATCCAGCTTAGACAAAACTAGATTCTTAGAATAAAAGTTGTGTTTCATACCTGAGCATTGAGCATGAACCGGATCGCATCGACCAATTTCTCGAGTGAAAATTCATTGACAGGAATTGGCGCCGGACCAACTCCCCGAGCATGCACCTGTGCTCCCCAAAAGGGTTGATCTCCAAAGAAAGGAACCACAGTTGTCGGGCACTAAGAAACAGCAAATTTGGAAAAAAGTCGGCAATAAATTACTTGAAAACATAAATTTTGAAATAATTTATAAGGATAAGTCGCCACTTACTGCAGCTTTAAGACCAGCAGCAGTTGTTCCAGCACCTCCATGGTGTACCTAAAAATGCAACAAAAGACACGTCGAAATTTCATGAACGAAAACATCAGCTAAGAACAGCCGATGGTAATGAAAGTGCAACTTCAATGGGGTCATGAAAAGTTACAACATATGAAATCAACCTACTGGATGATCTCCAGATCATGGTGGACGAAAACATGAAAGCTATTTAATTCTTTATAAGTACATTTGAACAAATAAAAAAGAAGGGAATTTACCACAGCTGCGCATCTTGTGAAAAGCCAATCATGGGGACAGTTTTCCAAAAGGTAGACAAAGTCCTTTGGCTCTGCCACTGAATGCACAAAACACAGATGATTTTTTATGTCTCAGTCTATTCAAATTGACAAAAGAAATCAACAACCAATAAATTAACAAAACGTTGATAGCAGAAACATGAAGAAGCGTACAGTCTCCCAGGCCACCCCAGCCTTTGTTGATAATGCCCCGTTGTCCTGTAATTTCAAGAGCTCGAACAATTATTTCAGTCATCTTTTCAGGCTCCTCAACTGGCTGGAAAGATGCAGAACCAGAACGAAACAAAAAACATCAATTCTACAAAGATCCAAAAGCTGTGTTTTGATTGTTTCTCTCATCTTGACAAATCATTCTATGTGATCAGAGAATCGTTGAAAATTGCATATGTTAATGTCTTGATGATGATATGCAGATGCTCATTATTGTTCATCGTAAAAAAAATTCTGATAAGTTACAAGACACCAGGAACTTACAAGACTTCCAAAACCAATGTAAATAGGCTTCTCTTTATCTTCAAGCCACTTCAAAAGCGATTCTGGAGGTTCGTAACTAGAGGCTAGTTCCAAAAAACAAAATCCCACTACATCAATTTTAGATCCCCAATCTGCAGGCAGATAAAAAAATCCGATGCAACATTAACATAATGCGAGAGTCCATTATTCAAGGACTTGGTATCTCTTATGGCATTGCAAACATTTTATTACAAGACTGGAGAGAGCAGAAACCAAAAAATGCAGAAGCAATTATATCTGAGTCTAAAAAATATTAATCCACAAGGATATTCATCAGTCAAAACAAAATAATGCATGAAACTTGGAATATGATCGTAGCTATAATTTAATTCGCTTAATTTAATCCATCAAACTCAAAGGTCCAAAGAACTAACCTTTTGGTTTAGGAACAAGGTGGGGACTCCAAATATATCCATAAGGCACGGCCGAAGAAGAGTTATAGGAACCACTCAAATAGGTCATGGGCCTTAGTTTTAGTTTTTTCTTCCTGAATTCATTTATCATGTCGCGTATTCCCAGCCAGATAAGTGCATCAACAATTTGATATGATAACTGCGATAGACAGCCAACTTCTTAGAAATCAGATTCTAAAATGACATCTTTCCAAAATTTCAGTTAAATCACTGGCATATAAACATTATTGTATACTCACTCGGTTACCAACTGGTTGCCTGACACGAGAAAGAGGATGTGGAAACTCACTGGTTGGCCTGCAAGTTGTACATCTCAAGGTAATTTTATTTGAAGATCTCATGGTAAACAGGAATGTGGGAAATTTAGATCTTAATTTCATATTTTTATCACAAATTGATACGCATCAAGGAAGTGCTCGCAATATCCTCAAAACTACATTATTATGGTGGAAGAAATGTGATGGAATGAAGGGTAACACTAACGTCCAAGGCATTGTAAAAAATATGTGCAGTGGTACTTTGAGTGCCTCGGCGACATGCGTATGTCCTGAACAAGGAGTCCAAACAATAAGATGATATCACTGGCAAAAGCTTCAAAAAATTTTCAAGCAAAATAAATATCTTACCATATGCAGGTGGATTGGCAATTATGGCATCTACCTTGAATGAGATATTTGTATCGGGATCAGGACTAGTACACGCAGGAAGTAGGGAAAAGATTATCTCTTTAATTTGGCTCCGTTGGAGATGTATTTCCGAAGGTTCAGATGGTAAGAATCCTTTGTTCTTAACCATATCTACAATAAGCATGTATATGATGGTCGCAGCAATTCCTCGAATTAAAAAACTAACTCATATGATGTATGCAAATGTGGACAAGTAAAAACACCATAAGCTTTTAACAATTTTGACACTGCACTAGCGCGCATATATCAAAGCTATTTGGTGGAATTGGGAACGATTTTGTCACTCCACACTTCAGAAACGACGATCTCTTTAATTTTGTTTTGTGGGAGACATATCTCACAAGGTCCAGATGGTAAGTGGCTTTGATACTTCACCATATGTCCATATCTACAAAAAGTATGCACATGAAGGCCACAACCGTTCTTCGAATTAAAAAACTTACTCGTATGACATTGTACACAAAGTTGACAAGTACAATACCATATGCTTTAACAAATTTGTCAGTGTGTTAGAGCACATATATTGTATGCTATTCTGCAGACTTGGGAGTGATTATTGCAACACCCCACATCAGAAAATATGGGATGAGTAGAAATATGATTTTTGGGCATCTGATTTTATACAAATACATCACAACATGATTTGCACAAAAATGCTCATCCAGTGTCAAGTGCATTACTTGATGGCTTTTACCATAAGATAAGAAGCGTGCATAATGATTCATTCTAGAAATAAAGACTAACGGCGAAGACACAAAGTTGAAAAGTTCCAAGAGAAATGGGAATTTTGATCCAGAACTCACAAGCAGCTAGTACTTTTGGGTCTCCACCTAGAGGGTAAAATTCCAATCCAGCAGCCATAACAAATTCTTTAAAATTTGAGTGAGTGGCTAGTCTCACCCTGTGGCCATCGTCCTGTCAGAAGGTTTCCAGCATGAATTAGTCAAGAATCAAGCAGTAGCAGCAAATTCCCTTCACAAATGTCAGAGTATCCTAGATATTAATCAAAGGAAAAATTTGACATTATTTCTAATCAATAGAGAAAATGGCCTAAGACCAAAGCAAAAATTGGGTAAAAGAACATTCGAAGACAAAGAGATGAATATGTGGGAACATGATTAATAACACCAAACTCGTCTTACTTGTAAGCGTTTTCCGATGGCTATAAATGGCTGTACGTCTCCCCTTGTTCCAACAATTAACATTACAATTTGAAGTGGAGGCAATAATTCTGTATCTTCAGTAATCTCAATATCTTTGATTATATCACCATCATCTATTACTTCAGTACCAGAATTAGAACTCTGTGGTTTAATATTTTCTCCAACATCAAGTTGTACAGTTCCATCATTTTGAATGGTGGCTAATCGCTTCACTAATTTAAGCTGTCAAAAGCAGGTCAAACATATTAGCTTAGAGGGGCTGAGTTTTGTTCTTTAAAATTATATTCCAAATAAACATTACATGGAAATACTAAAGAAAATTAATTCAGCAAACAACTAGCACACAAGCACATCATCTCGCAGCTAACCTTCTTCTTCGGAGCTAAATTTTCGTTTAAAAACTTTCTTAGCAACACACTGAGAGAGTGATTTATTTTTTCCGTCTCAACCATAGTAACCTGACTGGAGGTAGGATCCGACAGGTCTTTTGGTGACTGCTCCATAAAATTGAAATTCTCTCCAGGAAGGTTCCTGTCAACAGATTCTAAGCAGTGCAGATCAGGCTTAATGCAGCATAAAACATAGTTACATAACTGATATCCGAAACTAAAAGAGCATTTCCTCTCAAAAGAAAAAATGAAAAACGGTATCTTAAAAAAATTCAATAACTCGATTATTAAACCATCAGAGGTTCCAGAAATTCAAAGAGCCATATTTTCTACAAATTTAGGCGTTAAACGATTGGGAATAAGGAATATATAGATTGACAGAAAATTCCCTTTATGTTCCAGTCCTAATCACTATTTAAAGCGACTAATCAGCTAGTGAAAAAATCTAAGCATGTGTTAAATATAGATTTTGAAAATCAACAGTAACTTGGATGGTATGAAACCTTTTTATTCAAATTATATTATAAAAGTTACAGAGTCGTTATCAGCCATCAGGATTCTTGATCACGGCGGATATATAGACTTGTAAAGTCCGATGGCACGTATTGTCAAGGTGGCGATATTTAGTTTAACAGCATAAGGACATTGATCTCATCTATTTGTTTTATGAGTACTCATAAAATTTACCGACATCAACATGAGTGTACTCGACTCTTATACCATCCAACGCTCTTCTCGTATTTTCTGTGAACATTAAAATACCAGAAAGCTCATTCTTTGGTGCAATGGTAAATCAGACTCTAGGTGTATTCTCCTCTCACTACTACATTATCCCAAATGCTGGTGTATCAGGAGCTCCCATTATCTTCAATCTTGCTTTTCAGTCTTGTCCAAATATAACACATTACATGACTAATGCACGAGAAGGTTAAAAACCACTTTGAGGCTTGAGCTCATGGGATCTGAGACAATAATAAGTATAAGGTAGAATTTGTGAAATATCATGTTGAATATTCAAGTTGTACACATATATGTTGATTTTGGGTAACAAAAGCTCAAATAAAATTAATTTAATTCCATAAAATATGATGAGGATTGCACTCCAAATCCCGGTATCTTATTGGAATTTACTTGTCACCGAAACTTGAACACCCGGTAGCTGAACCCCCTGAACAATGTTATATTCAATGGCTTTCTTGAAAATACACTAAAACACATTCATTAGAAATGTCCTCGGGGCCACGCCAGTAAACTAGGAATAGGTCGGTGATCAAATTGAAAAAAGAAAATTTTGTGGTGTCAGCACTGTAGAAATTTGTTACTCCCCCAAAACTGGAGTAAACCGGCCCTGCTTGTACCCTAGGCTTCAATAGTGTGTACCAGCCATACGAAAACCTGTTCTAAACTATACTCAAAAGACTAGCACCCCTATGGTTCTCAACGAAGAGAGGAAGCATCAGTTACCGGTAGGGGCCTGCTCAAAAGAAAATAACAACAATTTCCAATTTTATTACATTAGAGTCTAATCTTTGTCCCCTAATTGTTGGTTTTCATGATATTAAACCCGTACTAGGAGATGATTACCTGCGCAGCCCGAACGGGGATCATAATGAGAAATCCCATTTACGCCCTCACTAGTTCTTGATTCTTCTACCTTACCATCACCATTTTCTCCTTCAACCTCGACCACAAAATCTACAGGAAACTCTGCCATTACACCTATGGAATCAAATAAAGAAACCCAAGTGAAAAGAATGATTTTTTCAACCGTAACGGTTGATGGGCTCACCTTCCACACCTCAATTACAAGCTAAGAAATCCAGGAATTAAAGATGAATTAAAAATTACATTCATGCATGCAAGCCCGCCGCTTCTTCTGGAAGTAACTGGAAAAGGTGGGGCCAACAAGAAGAAGAATCGAGTTGTGTTCTCTCTGGTCTCAAGAAAATCAAACTATCGAAACACAGAGAATAATTTTAAGGTGTTCGATGGAGCAAGTTTGATTTTGATTCCGTTTGTCGATCCTTTTAGTTGGTTTTCCGGGAAAAAGTGAGAGACGCGGAGGTGGAAAGTGCGCACGTTGTCAGGGGGCATCTGTCATTACCAACTCTCATGCAACGTGGTTCGATCTTGTGTTTCTAGCTATTTATTTTTGCGAGTAAAAGTCCAAACTAAGGCGACAGCATAGCTACGCCAGCGCCTGGCCTGACAGATAAAAAAAATTATTGACAGAGAGAATCGAATTCATATAAAAATTACATTTTCCATTCCATTACCTCAAGTCTCGGCAAGATATCACTTTTTTGGATAAGCTAAAATAAAGATGTGGAGATTATTACGATGAAAGATAACAAAAATCAAGAATTCTGATTCAAAATCCCAGGTTGTCTAAAACAAACACAATAATGATAGACAGAAGACTTAAAGTTAGCTATCAAAGTATTTTGTTTTGCGTAATAACTAATTGCGTAATATCTTTATTTTTTTTTATCTCTTTTTTTAACTTCAGAAATAATAACTAATAATCGATTCTATAAATCTAAGACTCGAATGCAAGCCAAGCTGTTCGGAAGAGAACGATTGGACAAATAGACTTCAGGACTGTAGGGTTGGTTTAATCAGATGCCAAAAAAAAAGGGTCTAATATTCCAACATCATTTGAGAAGCAATACATTATTAATATTATTATATATATTTAATTTTTAAAAATTTGTGTTAGACGGTCGCACGATGTCGTATTTTGTGAAACGGATCTCTTATTTGGGTCACACATGAAAAAAAATATTACTTTTTATGCTAAGAGTATTATTTTTTATTGTGAATATTGGTAGAGTTGATTTGTCTCACAAATAAAGATTCGTGAGACTGTCTCACAAGAGACCTACCCCTTTAATTATTCCATCCGAAATTCAAATCGCTAATGCTTTCAATCCTTCAACCAGACATAAAATCGGTGACATTAGCTACTATATGGATAGCCTAATTTGATGATTTATATACAAAAAAATTACACTTTAATTTGATTCACTATATATTAATATTTTTTATTTATATATAAAAAAATATATTTTTTTTGGATTATGGGGCTCTACTCTTTCTTTTCTTTTTTTTTTTTTTTTTTTTTTTGACATGGGCTCTACTCTTTCATTTTACTCTAATCTAGTAATAATCCTTTAACCATATTAATTAAATACTTTTTTATGTTTAAAATAGGCACATATTTATTTTTAATTAACTTATTTCAACAATAGATTACGTAGATTAGCAATATCGAGGTTGAATTGTGAGAATCAAGTGAAAAGGCGAATAAAACAGGGACAGAATTTTCAAAACTCTATGTCATATTCCAACCAAAAAAATTCGAATCAAAATAAGTTAATTTACACATTAAACACATATTTATCTATTATTTATTTACTTTTAAAGATTTACAATAATTCTTATAACAAAAAAATAGATTTTATAAATTGTAATTATAACGATAAGAAAATATCAACAACGAACAACATATTGCAATAATTTATATAAAGTAATCTTATTTTAAATATATAAATATGGCGAAGTCCATTTTTGGTGATATATGGGCCCACGATCCAATAAGTTTTGGGCTTGTGTACTTGGAAGTAAAACAAGGCCCGATCCGATGTAAGTATTACTTGTATGTTTTTAATTAAACTCGAGTCATGTATAACGACCGATTTGGTCCGTCAAGGTGACACCAAACTAAAGTTTCATATGGTTATTGATACTCACGAGAAATTTAGGGTCCGATTCTAGTAAGTGTCACTAGTCCAGACGCATGTTTCTAATTTGCCCTGAGCCTGAAATCACGAAGAAAACCGTTAGAAGGGAGCCAAGAGAGTGTTCTGGCGTAGCCCCTCCGACGCTCAACTCAGAGACTGAGGATATAAGAGGGAGCAGCTAAGGACGCTGCTGAAAAATAATATATTGAATGAATCAACTGAACACTCAAACCTGGTATTTATAGGAGAATACATGAGTACTTGATGGGCCTGTCTTCCATTTGGGCTAGGATGTGCCAGGGATAGTGGGCTCACCCATGAGGTATCAGTCATCATGCTTCAATTACACTAGCTACTTTACACACGCAGTACGTGTGTACAGTTTTTTTTTATAATTATCCAGATACTAAAGTGAAATTTAACAAATTATCGAGTAACTAAAGTGCTATTTGAATTGTTGTAATTAAAAAAGTAAAAACAAAAGTATTTGTTGAAATTTAAAATAAAAATAAAAACAAAAATTTAATATTAGTATAACATAAGGATAAAATTAGAAGATCAAAAAACAGACCAAGACATCATCTTTGTCTCTATTATAGAGATTCTTAATAATAGTAATAGATTAACGAAAATACTAATAAAAAAAAGACGGAAAAACTAAAGAGTGTAAAAAAAGAAATTCTTCTCCAAAGAATCTTAGCTCGAAAACCGTTCCGAAAACCAAAATTACATAGTACATGCATCGCGTGTGTCGATTACTAGTATCATTAATCTACGGGGTGTTATTACATAACACGTGAATGAAAAATACTATAACTAATTATATAAATTTACATACGGTACGTACTAAAATTATTGCTACAAAAGTTAAAAAGCTAGCTATATCTAGAGAAATAAACCGGATAAAAATTAATCCATGATAAGGCAATTTTGGGACTAGGGTAAGACAGCTCAAAGACACAGCACGTACACACCTATACGGGTGTCTAGCTAACTTGATTAACTTTGTAGTTAATTAAACGAGTCCAAGTACTCGACCAGCACGGAGAGCTCGAGAGAGCCGTGCTCGAGTCTAGTTACTCGACATATGCCAAACTGTTATGATTAATCATTTATTACTAGACCAAAAACTATAACTGTTAGTTAAGACACAATTTAATTTTTTTTATGCTCGTGGCAGTGCATAATGCACATACTTGTGTACTAATGGGTCGGGAAGGGGTCTGTCAATCTTTTGGTGTTGTCTCATATTTCTTAGAGCTCAATCTTACCGTTTCTCTACCGTCGGTCATGTGTCAAGCAGAGACAGTAATATCCGTTGAGATCCGACGTTACTCTTTTACGGTCCATCTAGCCGACAAGATCAAGCGACGCAACGTCAATAACTTAACGCATGCTAACTTCTCAGGAGGTCACTCATATCAATACTACTCCCATTAATGCAATCTTGACCCAACATCCCTCAAAAAGTATAGAAATATGCTTCTTGGGGGACTTGAACACATATCCTCGCTCTAATATCAATTGTTATGATCGATCGAGTACTTATCACTAAGTCAAAAACTATAATTGCTAGCTAAAGCACAACCTTCTTTGTTTATACTCTGTGCTCTGAAATGTTGTAAAAATATATTTTTTACTCAACAATAAAATGAAGAACATAAAAACTAATAAATTTGAATTTTAAAAGAAAATATAACTGTTGTGACGTTTCATGCATTTTTTTAAAATGAAAATACAGTGATTTGTGACGTTTCATGCATTTTTTTTAAAATGAAAATACAGTGATTATCATTTTTAATTTTAAAATGTCCGATTTTAAGAATTTCAATTTTACCACAAAAAATTACAACTTTTGTAAAAAAAATTTACTTATTTGTGGATAATACAGTATTTTGGAGGAGTTCGATTTTTTTTATCGAAAAATATAAATTCTTTGTAAATTTTAAAATTTATAATTTAGAGTTTCAAAATTTAAAATTTACTATCTAAAATTGAATTCTTGTAGTAAATATATATCAATGGTTAAGAAAGGCCAGAGATAATAAAAAGGAAGAGGAAAGATAACCAAAAAGAGAAAATAAGAAAGAAAAAGAAAAAAAATTATAAAAGGAAAAATAAAACAAAATAAACACAAGTCTCTTGGGGGGCTTTTTTTAAAAATAATATATAAAAAAATCATAAAAATATTACAAATTCAAAAGTTTTACAAAACTATAACAATCCAAAAAATGCTGTCGTGAATTCTGACAGTGTTATCCGGATGTTTATTAAATTATATATATTTATATTTTATTACTAAATAAAAAAAAGTAGAATCCGTGGCAGTCTGCCACGGATCCTACTTTTGACTATTTTCGGTTGTGTGCATACATTCGCAAATATACATACCTCTGCTATATATAATTATGTAGGGAGTGACAATAACTATGATAGTGTCTTAAATCATAATTGTTTTAACAAATATACATACCTCTGTTATATATATTAATTTCGAGTGACTTTTATCACTAAGATTTGAGCTGTTGTGTGGTTTAAAAGATTTGAGCTGCACCATTACTACTAGCTATAGCTTTTGGTAAGACTTTTCGAGTATTTAACAAAAAGAAATTAAATGTTTAAGAATTTGTGCATGTTGTTTTTAATGAAACAAAGCTCACACACAAACAAACTCAACTGATCTAAGTAATCAGATGGAAGATATCAATCTAGATGATGAAAATGAAGATGTGATCAATGTAAATAAGAGAAGTTTGTTAAACTGATGCAAGACAAATTCGAGATGAGCATGATGAGAGAACTGACATTCTTTGAGTGGATCTCATGTGAGACCGTTTCACGGATCCTAATCTGTGAGACGGGTCAACCCTACTCATATTCACAATAAAAAGTAATACTATAAAAAATAATATTTTTTCATGGATGACCCAAATAAGATATCTGTCTCACAAATACGATCCGTGAGACCGTCTCACACAAGTTTTTGCTATATTCTTTTAGTTTGCAAGTCAAACGGTTAAATAATGGAATTTTCATCGGTTAGACTAAGCACATCAAAGAGTTTTTGAAACGATTTGGCATGAAAACATGTTCTGCTGCAGCAATCCCCATGGATTGAAGGTGTAGTCACTCAGTTTGTTATGCAAATTAAAGAAGTTTTTAAAGTTCAACTAACTCTGCTGATTGAACAAGGATCATCCTCTAGTTCAAATCAAAATCACTCCATGGTTGTATCTCAACCTATCTCAGTCAAAGAAATTCCATCTGTTGCTCTGTCTCCAGAACTGAAAATCTCTGCAGTCCATATTTTGGATAATATCACAGCTATTTTGGCTTCCATCATCTCGAGTCTCATCAATATGCGGAGAAGCCAAATCAACAATGAAAACTTTTTGGACAACTTTCAAGACAAACTGCTAACAAAAGTAGCACACATGTCTAAGGATGTTATTGGAATTTTTAGCTCTCTGGACAAAATGAAAGGATCAAGTTCTTATTGTCCAGACTCTCTCTGGACACATTTTGTAATGCCCGAGATTTACGGTGTTATTAATCTAAGATTATTGATCTTGAACTGATATGATCATAGACAGATCTTCCCGAGACCAATTGGGCGAAAAATATGAAATGTATAATTTTGGGCCGAATGCTTCGCGCCCGGGCGGAAGTTTATGTCCGCCCGAGCGCCATTGAATGTTGGTAGAAAGCCGAGCATCTCGCGCCCGGGCGGAACTTTATGTCCGCCCGAGCGCGATTATTTAATGGATGAGGGCCGAGAGTTCTCCGCTCGAGCGGAAACTCTTGTCCGCCCGAGCGCGAGACGTGCGGCACAAATGAGGGTGCCACGTTTTGTACATGCATGGTGCATATATATATATGTAATCAACCGATCCTTTCTTCAGATTTAAGGTAAAGAATTGGAGAAAGGAAGCTTAAGGTTCTTTCGAGGGAAAAATTGAACGTTACTTGAAATCCGGCCGTTCGATTTGTAATCCAACTTCAGTACTGTATTCCTATCAACACAGGCTACAACTGGACGTAAGTTTTGTTACGTTTAGACAAGATTTGAATTTATGATATTGTCAGAATTGAATATGATTCAGATATGATGTTTCTGCTACCGTAGACATTATAGAATTGAAGTCAGATTAAAGAACAGACCGTTTCTGTAATTGTTATGATTTTTGAAAGATATTGACTGAGATTCTATATCACAATTGTGTTAATATTCAGAGTATGAATTATGTTGACACAGATTATGAGTTCCAGTATTATATTTGTGATGTTCAGATTGACGGGGTTATTCAGACTGTATTGTTATGCCGTAGAAACATCAGTTGGCTTAGATTGATCAGATTCAGATATGATTTCGATTAGATTGGGATATTATTGATATGACTCAGATTGTATCTTGTTCAGACATTGATCAGATTGTATACTGAATTGAGTATTGATCAGAACAGATTGTGTATTGAGTTATTTACTGATACGTTGTATTCGATATTGTCATTTCAGATTTGATATGGACAGAGTTGAATACAGGTCATCGTCTTCGTCAGACAGGGAAGACAAAGGTATAATTCATGTGATATCTGGGAAGATACAACTCAAATCAGATCTCATTTGAGTTTCTCAATAAAAATCACATACTTGATTAGTGTTTATCTTCTGATATGATTATGATTTGTTTGTAGACTTTATATTCAAATCTTTTTAAAGGAGCATGCTTTGTTTACAGATTGTTATACATTGCATTTGAGATAGGAAAGTTTGACAGATAGTCAGACTTCTAGACGTTCGGTGTATCGTTACGTAGGAGAAGACACCCTCCTATTGTAGATTACTCGATACAGCTCAGACCGAAGTCTAGGAATAAGACGTACAGTCATCCCGATTGGGAGGGTAGGTGACAGCCATTGACGTCTTATTCACACCGGGATCCCTAGAGTTATAGTTGAGTCGAGTCTAGACATGATTTGACTAGAACTGCATGCGTTTATGGATGTGGTTTCATAGACTATGAAACCCATTGCTATTGTTTTCAGTCATGATAGCATGTTTTTATGATTTGATTTGAGTAGCATGTTTAACTGATTTGTGTTGCATGCTTATTTGATTTGATTTCATAGATTATGAAACCTATTGCTTTTAGTTTTATTCATGATAGAATAATTCATGATTTACTTTGTGTATATGCATGTTTACCATGTTTTATACTGGGATTTATTCTCACCGGAGTTATCCGGCTGTTGTCTTGTTTTGTATGTGTGCATGACAACAGGTGGGGCTGGATCGGGGTCAAGATGATGAGGAGAGAAGAAGAGTTAGCGTGGTGATTCCGGACTTACTGTAGATTTGGTTTATTACTTGGACTTAGTAACCGAACCTTAGACTTAGATTGTACAGTATTGTATTTTTATACTGAAATGTATTTTATACTGAGATGTATATTATTTAGATTCCATTACCTTCCGCATTTACATTTTAAAAAGAAAAATTTTTAGACCCTGTTTATCAAAACTGATAATTAAATCCCAACGATGATTAAGAAGATGATTAACGTCCGGGTCCCCACACATTTCTACCTCAATCATGAGCCAACAGTTAAGGTAGACAAAGTTCATGAAAATTTCTCCTTAAAGATTGATATAGTGTCTACCTAACTTATCTTAGTTTTTGAAATTTTGAAGATCTCTGATATTGACAAAAAAAGGGACGTTAGTTAGAAAGGGGAAGTGAGTCAGGAGAAAGTGAACATAAAAAAACAACTCTTCAAGAGATCAACTGACTCAAGAAAACACTCGAGTAGTCAAAAAGACTTTCATACAAGATAGTGCTAGCTTATCAGTTTATCTACATTTGTTGTATATCATGATCTTTTAAGTTCTATAATTCAGATTTAAGTCTTATGGAAATCAGTTATGTACGCATATTTTGTCAAACACCAAAAGAAGGAAATTTTTGGATCAATTAAGTTTTGGTTATTTAACAAAGCAAGCGAAATTGAACTGAAAATGAGCTAAAATACAATCGAGATTAACTGATAGCTGAAGATCAACCGGACTAAAAGATAATTGAGTGAATGAGCATGAAGAATCAGTCAAACTAATTAGATTTACAAAATTATTGGATAAAGTCTTTCGTATCAATAGTCTCTGATTTGTTAGAAATCTGTGAGTACTACCTACTGGGTACGATTTCAGAATGGACAATGGCGTTGAAAAGACGGGATTAATGGCTACCATATTTGGAACGAATATAATATTTGATTTTACTAACGGTTGAATCAAAGTCTACAAATATAGGAACTTATCAATCAGTTAGGCTCTCTGTAATCATCGCATAAGTTCAAGTGTTCAAGCTTTCAAGAGCCCAGCTGCTTTCAAGATTTCTTAGCACACACTTAAGTATTATATCAGATAATTGAGGATTAATTTGTATTTAGTATTTTTATTTCGAGATACTTGTAAACTGGCAGTCAATGTATTTTTTAGTGTTGTTTCAGTAAGTGTTGTTTCAGTAAGTAAGCTAAAATTGGAGTTTCAGTTAGGCAATGATAATATCCTACTGAATCAGGTTGTTACAAAACTTATAATCCTCAAAGCCTTCTAGTGAATATCATTCCTACAAGAAATAAAATGTAACGTAGGAGTTATTCAAATATTCGGGCATCAAGAAACATATTTGTGTTGCTGTCAGCTTACCATTGATAACTTAACTGTCTTTTTACTTAGTCATTTTTTAGTATTCAACATGTCAGTATAACTTCTTTCCACACAAAACTTATCTGATTAACCAACTGACATCGACTATAAAATTCAAAGATATTAACCCAACTGAATTTTTGGACAAGCTAATGTTATTGTTTATTCAATATCTATCTAACCAATCACCTTATCTAACAAAAATATCGTTTTTATAATTATTGGAGTCAGTCTGATTTTTAATCATATAATAATAAATAACATATATACCTGAAATTTACTCATAAATGAATCAATGGACAATGTTCAATTGATTTGCACCAAATACACACTATTATTATTGCTTATAACAGGAACCAGGCTCTTCCGGTGCCACCCTACCCGGACCTGCCAACGGAGCTGCAGCCACTCCCCTCTGGTTCAGGAGACACCTGAAATGCGCCAACCGACCCACCACTTGCTTCGGATCCTTGGCTATCTTGTCGTAAGGTGTCCATAGCCTCTCTGCATTTATACCAAAATATACACGACATAAGCTTAAATGTTAATACTCTACCCTAAAATTCTGAATGCACAAGAAGAGCCAACGGCCATAGAAGTACCTGCAGCAGCAGCAGCGCGCGGCCATATGGTTTGCTCGATGTCGGATCCATCAATATGTTCCCCCCACATACACACCTCCCCTCCAAGAACCAAAGCTTGTTGCTTCGGATCTGTGATATTCGTCAGCGGCTCATTCATGTAGAAACCAGGCCAGAGGGCATCCAAATGATCCAGATACCACTTGTCTTGATTACTCACTATACATCGCAATCCAGCTTCAACCACCCTTCGAGCAACACCACTCCCTAGCCTGCATCAATAAAAGAACAGAACAATCACATGCTAGTTGGTTGTGTTAGTAATATGGCCGTTGAGTGTAATGATCGAAGGTTGTTTACCAATTATGAACAACTGTTTTCCGGCTTAGTTTACTGCCGAAGTTGTTAAACGTCTCCTCCCTACGCCATGTTAAAGAGTCACTTCCAAAGGGGACATATATCAGTTTTCAGAACTTGTTCAAGTAATGGGAACATACCAGTTTATGATTTCATATCCATGGGATAAAGCTATCTTCTGTGCTCTCAGCACGAAATACTGATACGCCTCGGAACTGTTCAGATTGTTTTTCTTTAACCTGTGAAGCATTAAGGTGTAAATCTTTAGAATCTCATAAGAAATATGAATTTGTTTTATAAGATCGCAAATGGATTTCTTTGGCAATATGTGTCTACTACTACAGATTCGACACAGTGAAACACATTTGTTTCCGAAAAACTAATGAAATGCTGATGGAATAAATTTACCAACAACAACAATCAAAGTACAGTTATTAAGCAAATTTAGTATTCATACCAATTTCTCACATGAGGAGTTAACAGCCAGCAACCTACAATTGAAAGCTACCTTCCAATAGAACCGGATAAAGATGATAAAAAAAATAAGCAAGAAAATGAAAGTTTTTTGAAGTATATATCTTACTGGTATTCACTTCGTCACCTCCCAGATGAACAAATCTATACTTGAAGATCTTACTGAAATCTGGAAATAAAAAAAATGATGTATCCTGATTTAACTTTCCGAACGACAATCCCCTTTCTTAAAATAATATAATCATACCTGATAGAATCCCATCTATCAACTTGAAGGTAAACTCATTGCTCACATCAAGGGGCTCTTTACAATCCGATGATGGCCACAGAGCTGGATAGCCAACCCCCCTACATTTATCATTTTAACACAAATATATCGATTAAAGAACGACAATTAAATATTCTAAGTTTGATATTAAACGAGCATGATAAGTACCAGGAGAGAGCGTGTCCTGGAACGTCTATTTCAGCCAATACATTAATTCCTCGTCTTTGAGCATAACTGCAGCAATGTTAGGACTTAGGACCACCAACTTAGAAAAACAAACCATAGGCTTTTTCTGATTTTATGTAAAAAATTTACGTAAGACATAAGAATATATGTCACTTGCCTTACAATCTCTGCTGCATCATCAATTGTATACCTTTCTGAGATGGAATACGCGCCTTGCCACAGCTGTGGATAGGAAGGTATCTCGAGAGGAAAAGATTGCGAATCTACAATGTGCCAATGTAGCACATTCTGAATGAAACGAAAGCTAGTAAATTTAAGTACAAAATTGAATCTACCTTAAAAAACACAGAAACTATCTCCATTTGTCCTTGCTAAGGTTGATGTAAGTGTTCGGTCGTAATTAACAGCTATAATTTTCAATTTGCTGTCCAAGATGTCATTTGTTTTAAATTTATTGCTGAATATCTCAAACTGATATCTTCGGCAGAAAATGTGCTAATGCAGGAAAAAGAGCATAATAGATAACTAGGCACTTGAGCTAAGGGAAATGTCAAATGTGAAATTTTCATACCAACTTGGCGTAAGTCATGGAATCAATAACCTTCTTTATAGTTGGTAGCGTCAGATAATGCCTGGATGTATCTGCATTAACTAAATGTCAGATCTTTCATGCAGGAACCATATATTTTAAATTCTAACTCAGCAGCGGGATTTGACAAAAATCTCACCGATCAAAAGTCCTCGATACGAGAACCTTGGCTCATCAATGATATTCCATGGAACCTGATGGACTACGATTCCTCTAGACGTCAAGTTAAAATAGCAGACTTGGCTAAATGTCTGTCAAAATTTTATACAAAGCTAGCATTACATTGTTTACCCATTCTCCCCCCACCCCTCGGAAAACAAAAGATAGAAACACTTTGAGCTTTTATCAGAGAGAACATCAAACCTGAAGACCATGCAATGCTCCATACACGGTTTGTGCCTGCATGAAACCAAATAGTTTAAAACTTATCTTATGAAACACCAGGTTACAATTTCATTTCTCAGCCAATTGTAATTTTGATAGGTGACATTTTAGAGATGGGAATACCTCAATTCGTGCATAAAGTGAATTTCCCTTCGTTGGGATATTTAGCTTGTATGACTCATCAATACCATGTTGTAACTAGACAGAAAAAATCACGAGGTTCTGAAGCTAAAACGATAAATGAATCAAAGAATCTATATGCATAAAAAGAAACATTAATTTCTCCACAAGCATACCACGTCAGAAGACGAAAAGATAACCACATGAATCCCTTTCAGCACCAAAGAGGGATCATAATGGGAAACATTGGCTTCAATGACATGATCTAATGTTATGGTATCAACATGTCCTCGTGAATGCATCCTTGAGAATCCCAGAAGCATCAGCATACTTTGTCCCTTCGGTTTTCAGCTCGAAATTGTTGCTGAAATAGAGAAGCCGATGTCCATAGCTCACCGATTTCGGCATTGGCCATATGTTCAGTCGGTTGATATCAGCAGCAATCAGGGCCGATTTTACAAGAAAATATACCAAAAACCAAACAAATACAATCTGTAGCCACTTTCTCTCCATCACAAGATCCTATTGAATCAGTTGAAATAAGAAAATATAAAAAAACTTATCCCATAGATGAACATCTAATTAAATGGCCATTTTAAAACAATTCCAGACGCAATTCTTGTACTCGTTACCTGTTATTGACAAATATGGTTGCGGTTTAAGCAATCCAACAAATTCGTACAAAATGAAAATCAAAACCCAAAATGGAGTAGACTTGAAGAAGCGTCAAGTCTGTTTTTATTTTGAAAAACAAGAACCCATCGTAATCCTACCATTAACGTGCTGCATCTACATCTTTTGGCCTTTATTTTCAATGCTAAACAATCAAGAATCTTCCATTTAATGCACATCTTTTCTCATAATTGTGGTGGATTAGTCGACAAATTCCAATTTAAATTTTCATTTATCCAACAAACAAATAAGAATGCTGATACACGGACTCATCTAAACAATATAAAAACAAATAAAAAAATGAGCAATAAAGCAAGCAATGCATTACTTCAAGATAAAAGCGCAGGAAACAAAAACAACAGAATACCACAAGTTCCCCAAGAATTGCAAGAAAGTGGAGAGCTTTACCGGAGCCTCTGAATCAAGAATCTTGAGCTTCCCAGTAAATAACCCAAACGGAAAAAGATTTTTGGGTTAAGAATCAAGAAAAAGCAAACAATATAATCTGAATAATAGTACAATATGAGAGGCAGAGTAATGGCAACAAATTACGGTTCAACCACTGTATAGACTATATAGTGTTCATGTGGAGGTTACATTATCCGTAGCTGTCCGGATATCATACTCAGAAAATCCCAATTAAATAAATTTTAATAAAGAATCTTTCATATAATGCACTATTTCATTAAGAAGAAAATGACGTATAATTAGCCGAGGGAGACGGCCAAGAATCTGTTTTTGATTGTCTTGCACACATTCACGTGAGAGTATGGGGCGCTTGAGTTGGCATTTGTCGGCAATGGACCGGTAGTACTTGAAAATGATCCTTAAGATAATCCATTATGGCTGTGTTTGGTTGGGTGGATTAAATAAGGATAGATTAATAGTCCAATATTTATCGTTAAAATTTTAAGTTGTTTTAATAATCATTTTGACCTGGTTTAAGATCTAATTTTATGGATAACTATTTGATTAATAAAATTAGATCTTAAACCGGGTCAAAATGATTATTAAAACATCTTAAAATTTTAACGATAAATATTGGACTATTAATCTATCTTTATTTAATCCACCCAACCAAACACACCCTATATATATATAACATAGAGTGAGTTTACTTTCCCTTAAGATAATCAATTATATATATATATATATATATATATATATTTGTTTTTTTTTTTTTATTATTATAGAGTGAGTTTACTTTCCCTTAATATATATATAAACTCACTCTATGTTATATATTATATATTTATCCAGATTTACCTCTCTTCACATCGGAGCTTGGGGCGACTCTGTGTGGAACCCTCGGAGGTGGGGTTCACCCTCTTTTTATATATATATATATTTCCCTTAATATATATATATATATATATATATATATATATATATATATATATATATATATATATATATATATATATATATATATATATCAGTGTTCTAAAAAGTCCGCTTAAGTGAACTTAAGGTTGAAGCTCGATCAAAATGTCCCGCTTCGGAGAAAAACGGAAAAAAACGATTAAACTGTAATTTGACCGAATTAAGCGTAATTAAGACGTTTAATTAAGTGTGCTTTGCATGTATTTATTTTTAAATTTTTTATTTTGAAGGTATGTGCTTTTATTTTAAAATAATAGATTAAGTTTATAATTTAGATATTTTTTTTAATTTTAATTATGATTAAGCATGTCTTATAATGATTTGACTAATATTTAACATTTGTTAATGTGGTTTAGTTGGAAAAAAAAAAATTGTAATTTTGAGATTTTTATGCTTTTATAAATGTGAGAATTATTGCATCAAACTTAAATTTGTCATGTTTATGTATTATTTTATCTATTTATTGGTTTGAGATAATTACAATTATACTAAAGATAAACAACGCTTATTCACACGTAAGTCTGTGCTAATCTCGCTTAAGCTTGGAGCTCGACATCCGCGCTTCGGGGCGCTTCACCCTTTTTAAAACCTTGATTAAGGGAAAGTAAACTCACTCTATTTTTTATATATATATATATATATATATATATATATATATATATATATATATATATATATATATATATATATAATCGGGCTATCAGGTTTTCGCAAATTTAATGGTATAATTTTAGATAAATAGCTTTTGATTATATTGTTTTTTTTATTTCAATATTAAAAATGGCAATAAAAAATTAATTGTCTGTTTTGATGCTCGTTTATTTTTGTTTCAAATTTTTTTTTATAATAAATAGTTATTTCTCATTATCTATTAAGATTGATATTTAGGTCTAACTCAATCCCAAAAGTGAGCTCGATAGGAAGATTGTTCAAGAAATATATGCAAGGAATTTTATCCAAATAATGTGAGACAATGTTCGATAGGAAGATTGTTCAAGATTGTTCTTAGATGTGAGAGACAACTAACTCATCTCTCACATCTAAGAATGAACATCTGAATCGTGAAGTTTACAAATAGCGCAACTATGGGCAGAATGAGTTAGCCAACTTATTGGTAGTTCAACGCATAACAGTAGAACTTAGGCTCTTTGATACCATGTTAAGATTGAAACTTGAAACTAACTCAACCTCAAAATCTAGATCAAGTGGATGTTTGTCTAAGTTCATATATACAACCCCTAGATATTTTATCCAACTGATACAGAACAACTAACACACCTCCTTCACACCCAATAATGAATATTTGGAGTGTGAAGTTTACAAATAGCACAACTATTGACAGAACATGTAACACAACTATAGGAAGTTCAACATATAACAGTGAAACATGAGTTTTGATAATATGTTAAAATTGATATTTGTACCTAACTCAACACCAAAAGTTAGATAATTAAAATGGCAAAGATTGTCTAAGTCTATATATGAAATTTACAGATATTTTATCTAACCGATGTAAGACAATAAACATAATCTGACAAATAATCAATCAATATTTTTTTACTAAAGAGGGAGCTCAACAATGTTTTTAGCATAAAGAAGGTTTGTAATTACAGAGTTCGTTATTCTCTCATATTTCTTCGTCTTTTTGTCTGAGACCATATTCTCAAGGGCTAGGAATGACGCCAAGAAAATTTATTCATTCCGCGCATTTCAAAAATCGAAAATAAAATTAAATAGACAACAAGTGATTTTCTTGTTATTATTTTTCTCATTAAATCAACAATAAAAAAAAAATCTAAAGGGAAAATGGTTACAAATGGATCTAACAGATAATCCAAAGTATGACTTTTGTTTAGAGATGTCAAAATAAATTAGATTTTCATGATGAGTTGCGACAAGTTGCATGTTGGTCTTCCTCAATCCACCAAATCTAATCTAATTTAACATACATATAAATATATTACTTTTAATTGTGAATTTTTTAATATATCCTTGTTCATTTAAGTTAGCAAATTAAATCAATAATTTTTTTAATGAGTTCTTCTGTAATTCATTATCTATCTTAAATGGTTTTGGAAATTAACGCATATTGAATTCACCAATTTAACAATTGTTTTTCTTTGTTACCACTAAAATTAATATATCATTTCTTGCTACGGAGCCCGTAAAGGGGTTGTGGATACTGCTGTACGAACATCCGATGCTGGATATCTCACGCGCAGGCTTGTTGAAGTAGTTCAACACATTGCTGTACGTCGAACAGATTGGACTACTATACCATTTAAAATATTTGAGTTAAGTTGTTACCACTAACTATAGTTTTGGTAAAGCGATAGATCTTTGGTCCTACAATTGATACAAAAGCCTCTCATGAATTCGATTCTCATTCATTGCAAAAAATACAATTTTTGGGGTACAACAAATGTCTCTGCTGGATAGAGCAATCGAAACGTGACGTTTGAGCTACTGTATGATTTTAAAATATTTGAGAAACGTTTAAAAATTGTTACCACAAGTTATAAATTTTAGTAAATCGACAAACACTCTATCCTACAAGATTTATTCCTATCATTACTTAACTAATATTACATTAATTTAAATAAATAATAAAGTTTTGACATTTTTCTTAAATACGTTAAGTCGAACAATTGATTGATATTATTCAAGAAAACTTTCATTGACAAAATGTTTCAATAAAAAAAATAAATCGTTTAATTTAATTTTATATTTTTTTCAAACTCTGAATTATAAATTCTAAATTATAATTGAAAATTTTGAAATCTCGCGTCATTTTTCTCTATTAATTCTATTGTTTTTGTAATATTTGACATTATTCACTTATTTAAAATGTTTTTATATCTCTCAGGGTCATTTTAACTATTATATAGATGTATAAATGCAACAAAATTAATTAAAATTGTAATGACAACATCTTAATTATTTTTGTAATATTTGACATTATTCAAAATATCTTTTTACTATATATTATTTTTTATTGATTACATATGCGCACACACATTTCTAAATTAATTTTTGAATTATGTGAATATATGCATATTTTTCATATTTTTATGATGTAATGAATTAAAATCTAAAATAAAAATAGTAACTTTTGAAATATTAATATTTGTACTTAAAGATTAGGAGATGTCCCATTATTTTATTCAAAGGAAGAAAATATAATTATATTTTGAACTTTTCCAATTATGAATTTTTTTGAAATTTTTTTATTCCATAATAAAATGTACCTATCTACGTCGACTTCAAGAGAGTTTTTTTTTTTTTATTCTATTTTTTAATCAAGTAATTATGTCAATAATTTTAAAATTAATATATACATCACATATATTTTAATCACTCCATTTTTTTCTAATTTTTTATTCATTATACTCAAAATTCAGACGTACATTCTTTCTCATTAACAATTAGTTCATACACTTAATTTTATTTCTAATGCAAAATAGATGTAATATATATATAATATGTGGAGAAACAGATTGATATTTTATAAAAAAAAGAAAAATAAAATGGAGTTAAATCGAAGTGTGAATGAATCAAATAAATAAAATAAGAAGACTTTAGGAGGAAAAAAACCTAGAAGCATTAAAGAGATTAATCAAAATAAAATCCGACAATGAAAAAACATGGAAATTAGATATGATATATGATTGCTGAATTTAATCGAAGAAAGTAGGAAAAATAAAATATAAAAATGAAAAAAATACTGAAAGATTCGAAAATCATACAAAAAAAAAAAGAGATTAAGAAGCTAAACACGGCTGTTTAAAATGATAGATAAACCGTGAAATAATATTTGTTATTTAATAATTTGTGAAAAATTACGTGTCTACACGCATTTACAAATTTAAGATCAATATTCATAGTGTACTTAAGTTCATTACTCACGTACAACGCACGTGCTTTACTACTAATCTATATCTATATAAATATATGGATTGAATTGTGAATTTCCTCTATTGTCCCCATTAAAATTGTATTCTAATGACACTTTATCTTCTTTTTATGTAATTAGTTAATTATTATTATTAATCCATTGACTAATTATTATTTATTACTCTTTCACTCACTTTTTCAAGAAAATCACTATTATAAATAAATATATGGTTATTTATTTTTTCATTTACTCATTTAACAATAATCATTAATATATTTTTATCTATATCTATATAAATATATGGATTGAATTGTGAATTTCCTCTATTGTCCCCATTAAAATTGTATTCTAATGACACTTTATCTTCTTTTTATGTAATTAGTTAATTATTATTATTAATCCATTGACTAATTATTATTTATTACTCTTTCACTCACTTTTTCAAGAAAATCACTATTATAAATAAATACATGGTTATTTATTTTTTCATCTACTCATTTAACAATAATCATTAATATATTTTTATTGTTAATTTTAAAATTATTTACTTTAATATTTACATTGACATCAAATTCACAAAAAATCACTATCATAATGTTAAAAATTTAAATAAATTGTTAATCTATACTAATTCACAAAAAATCACTATCATAATGTTATAATCTATATCTATATCTATATAAATATACGGATTGAATTGTGAATTTCTTCTATTATCCTCATTAAAATTGTACTCTAATGACATTTTTTCTTCCTTTTATGTAATTAGTTAATTATTAATCCATTGACTGATTATTATTTATTACTCTTTCACTCACTTTCATGGCATGACTACAAATAATATCAAAGTATTTATTCAACAACTAATGATTCGAAACAATATGTAATAATATTATTTATAAAATTAATTGATTTTGTGAAAATACCTTACAAATAATAGTAATAGTGTTATACATTCTTTTATTAAAATAAATAATACAAAAAATTATGCTAACAGAGGTTTCGAACTTATTTTTACAATTTATGTATTAATTATATTTTTCATAATCTTAGTTTTTTTACAAATAATACAAAAAAAAATTTATGTTTAACAAAACAGAAAATAAGAAATTATAAATTTATATGTCGATGTTTAATCTATATTTATATCTATATATATACTAATCTAAATATATGAATGTGAATTGTGAATTTACATAAATATCCTTACCTTCATTTAATAATAATAATTTAATTAAATATTCTTACCTTCATTTAATAATAATAATTGATACATATTTTCTTTTTCATATATTCTTTTAATAATAATCATTTCATTAATACATTTTTATTTTTAAATTTAAAATTAATTACTTTAATATTTACCATTTAATAATAATAATTGATACATATTTTCTTTTTCATATATTCTTTTAATAATAATCATTTCATTAATACATTTTTATTTTTAAATTTAAAATTAATTACTTTAATATTTACATTGACATCAAATTCACAGAAAATCACTATCATAAATACATGTTTATTTTTTTGTTTGTTTTTCATCTATTCATTTTATAATAATCATTAATATATTTTTATTTTAAAATTTAAAATTAATTACTACATATTTTCTTTTTCATATATTCTTTTAATAATAATCATTAATATATTTTTATTTTTAAATTTAAAATTAAATACTTTAATATTTACATTGACATCAAATTCACATAAAATCACTATCATAATTACATATTTATTTTTTTTTTTGTTTTTTTCATCTATTCATTTAATAATAATCATTAATATGTTTTTATTTTTAAATTTAATTATTTACTTTAATATTTACATTGACATCAAAATCTAAATATATGAATGTGAATTGTGAATTTACATAAATATCCTTACCTTCATTTAATAATAATAATTTAATTAAATATTCTTACCTTCATTTAATAATAATAATTGATACATGTTTTCTTTTTCATATATTCTTTTAATAATAATCATTTCATTAATACATTTTTATTTTTAAATTTAAAATTAATTACTTTAATATTTACATTGACATCAAATTCACAGAAAATCACTATCATAAATACATGTTTATTTTTTTGTTTGTTTTTCATCTATTCATTTTATAATAATCATTAATATATTTTTATTTTAAAATTTAAAATTAATTACTACATATTTTCTTTTTCATATATTCTTTTAATAATAATTATTAATATATTTTTATTTTTAAATTTAAAATTAAATACTTTAATATTTACATTGACATCAAATTCACATAAAATCACTATCATAATTACATATTTATTTTTTTTTGTTTTTTTCATCTATTCATTTAATAATAATCATTAATATGTTTTTATTTTTAAATTTAATTATTTACTTTAATATTTACATTGACATCAAATTCACAGAAAATCACTATCATAATATTATAAATTTAAATAAATTGTTAATGTTACGAACATTAATGTAATAATGGGAAAACAAATAGAGATGAGTGTGATTGAATAAAATTAAATTATTAATAAATATTAAGGTCATATAAAATATTTTTTTCCCATTTAGAAGGTAGATATATATAGATTACTTATGTATCAACAAAATACGTGATTGTGAGAAAATGTTTGTATGTAAGTGATTTCATTGCAAACATTTAAGTTATTTAATCAATTTTTAATATATGATGCTAAATACATATTACTAAATAATATAATATCTATTAATTAATCTATTAAATATATGACTTTCATTTGTAAGCTTACTATTATATTATTTTTTTTGTTTTACAATTTGTCATGTTAATGTTGTTATTTAAGTCATTTTTTATCTTAGTTTAATAAGATTATTAATAGTGTATTTAACTCAATCAAACTAATTATTATTTTAATTTACTTTTAAATTTAATTTTAATTATTTAAATTTATATATTGCCGTCAAATAATAATAGGAAGACAAAGGGAGATGAGTCGGACTGAATAAAAATAAATTATTAATAAATATTAATGTCATACAAAATTTCTTTCTCTCATTTAGAATAAAAATATTTTCAAACTCTTTATGTGTCAATATAGATATGTGATTGAGAGAAATGTTTGTATGTAAGTGATTTCAAACACTGTTTTTAAGTTATTTAGTCAATTTTTTTATAAATGCTGCTAAATAAATATTACTAAATAATATGCTCCATTTGATCATTTTGTGTTCTTGCAATGAGGAGTTTTTTTTACCATAGCGTTAACATGTTTGATTGTTATATGTCATTTGTATTGATCATGTAATTGTTTTTGGATTGTTTATGTGATTTGTTGTTTGCACGAAGAAAAGAGAAACAAAATCAAATATCCAACAAAAATAGTTATTTTTCAATTTTTTATTGTTGAGATATTTTGTTAATTTTTAAACACATAATGCATGTTTTCTGTTTGCTTATATTACTTAGTTTGAAGTGACTTATAAAATATTAAAAAAATTGAAATATTTCTTCGTTTTTACGTTATGTCTCAGAATATCAAGAGATAATATTTTTTATTTATTGAGATAATTGTATTTCCAAACTTCTGTCCATAAATCAATATTTAATTTTTTTACGACATTATTATATTCTCTAATCAATTTTTTTTTTTACTTAGATTGATAGAAGACATTTTAATTTGAGTTTTTATGTTCTTGCTTATATTATTTTTGTAATATTATTTATTATGAAAATAATAGGTGAACTACAAAATTTGGTAGGTCTAAGAGTCCTCTGATGAACGACAAATATGGATAAATTATTAAAATATATAATATCCAGTAGATTTTTGGCATGCAATTTTGTTCTAATTCAATGATTATGCATGATTCCAAGTTTTAATTATATCACAAGTTAACACATGCTTTGTTGTTGCTAGATATATTTTGTCAATAGTATAATATTTTTCTATGGTTTAAGAAAAATTGTATGACTTTGTATTATATTTTTACGGCTCCTTTTCTAAATGGTTTTCTTATGATTTCAAGGCACCATTTTTCATTTGTGTTTTTTTAAAGAAGTGGAATGAATATCTATAAAACGATGACATTAATAAGGCGTCTTCTCTTTATTTGAAAAAAATATTGGAAAATTTATACAAATTATGAATAATATGAGTTAATATTTAATTTGAGAGTGATTTATGCTTTTTATTGCTCGTATATACTTCAATTTCTTTGTTATTGTACTAAATAAATTATTTTTAAACTTTGAGTTATCATTTTTTCCTTATCGAGGTTGTTTGTGTTATGATTTTTTTATTCGTTTTGGTTAGTATTGTTGGTGGTAATTGATTTTTCTGATATTATATGATGTGTCTTGTTGTTAATAAAAATAAGTATGAGAGTATACAAATCAAAGCCACGTATTTTGGGTCTTCTGTTCTACGAAGAGAATAATAAATGGTTTCTGTGAATTATATAATTTTTTTGTTTTTCATACATATAGTCTACGAAATGCGTCAAATTTTGAACAAAAAAGTTAAGACAAATATAGTGAATGAAAAAAAATAGACATGTTAAATAAAAAAATAATGTTGTGTATTACTATGTTGGGTGCAATAATTGTCCATGCTTGGTAGAGCGGTCGAACCGTGGTGCTTGAGCTACTGTGCGGTTTAAAATATTTGAGTTGCACCACTACTACTAGCTATAGCTTTTGGTAAAACGGCAAGCGCTCGGCCCTACAATTGGTATCAGAGCCAAGGTCACAGGTTTGATTCTCATTGATTGCGAATAGTGCAATTATTGAGAGGGAGATTGTTGGGTGCAATAATTGTTACTGCTTGGTAGAGCGGCCGAACCGTGGTGCTTGAGCTGCTGTGCAGTTTAAAAGATTTGAGTTGCACCATTACTACTAACTATAGATTTTGGTAAAGCGGCAAGCGCTCGGTCCTACATACTATGTCCTAATTTCTGTATGATATAATTCAAGCACATTTTTTTTATAGATATTTGAAATTAGGTTCAACTAAGTAACATGAAACATATACATATATATTAAATCATATTTAAAGCAAAATATTAAGATCAAGAATGATTCAGCTTTAAATTTAAACGAAGCACAATGAAGAAGAAATTGAAGAATTGTATGTGTACATTAAGTGTTATATAATGATTATGTTGTTACTTCATGGTTGTCCGACATATGAATGTCATATAAAATGTCAATATTTCTCAATAAAATAGTTTTTCAAAAAGAAAAAATTCTTAATTCAGAAAAAAATAAATAAAAAACAAATTGTGCATAATTCTCATTCTATTTATAATGGTATGAGAACAATTCTAAAACTTTGTTGACACAATATAATAGATCAATTTTGTGCATTTTATTGAGACATTAAGCCAGTTTCACTTTATTTCCTCCAATATTATCTCGATATATTTCGATGTGACTACGAGATTGTTTTTGTCTTTTTTTTTTTAGTCAAAGTGTCTAACCACTAATTCATAACATATATGATGGTAGCATAGAAAACTCCTCGTCCATGAAATCTAAATGGTTATATTATTAGATGAGATATTGAATAAGACAAATACTTTGACATATATTTGAATGATATTTCATATACATATCTTAATTACATTATTCGTATCTCTTCTCAAGATTTTTAAAATACAATAATTAAGTTTGTATATCGTTCCACGAGATATAAAATATTATAAAACAAAATATAAACTCGATAGAAGAAAATTTATTTTGTTTCAATGATTAATATAATATTACGTTCTAAACGCAACAAATGAGATTGAAACTATATCATCCTCATGACATGATGCACACAATCATTATTTCAAAGCTTCCAAAAAATGACGATGAAGATGACTTTCTTGAATTGCGTCAAATTAAATGAGGACACAATTTAAAGATATAACTATTTGAAGAGATTTCAAGTATTTTTCTCACAGTGATTAAGAAATAGTTGTTAAAAATTTATTAACCTTATAGCTATATATTTATAATATTGATATTAAATATATAAAAATGATATCACAAATATCACAATATTTGAAGAAGGTGCAACACCATTCATTCGTTATGTTGTTGAAGAATATATAAGTTATACATACTTTTAGTCACAGTGAAAACTTATCGCGAATAAAAGCATTTTTTCTTAGTTGTTATAGTTGATGATTGTCAAAAGCTGAAAAATCATTTAACAACAAAAAAATAGCCAGAAAAATAAGATTATCAGATAAAAACAATGTAGAAAACCGAAAAAATGTCGTGATAAAGAAGCAAACTATGAGCATGTCAGATCCCGGATAAAGATTGTAAATAACATAATATATGTTAAAGACGATCAGATATTTGCTGAGCATATCAAAATAGTTATATGCATATTATAACAAACTACGACAAAGAGTTGTTGAGTTCTCAAAATCAACTGAGAAGAATATTTGAAAGTGTGTCAAGTGGATAAGATAATTTCTCTTATTCATATACCGTCTATGGTCATATTTTTTTATTTTTTATGGCTTAGTTAGTTTCAGTTGATAAATGTTATTAGTCATGTTTTAATTCATTTAAATATTATCAAAATTTCGCACATATATTTTCAGCAGTTTAAGTTTTTACGTGCAACGCACGTGCATTTTTCTAGTTATACATAAAATAGACGCATTGATCGATAATTTCTCAATCTGCTAAAAAAGTAGGATGTTTTGCTATCTCGTTTTGACATGCCTATTTTTTGTCAAAGGCCTTAAAATAAGACCACGCCTCACCAAAGGTGAATAGCTAATTTAATTCAATACAAGTAAAATAAGTAGTTCAACATCATCTTGAATGCCTCAGCTTGTTTGTTCACCAACTCTTGCCAATCAGATTCAAAGCCCTTTGATTTCCCTCTTATCTTCCTTACGCATTAATTAAAATTTAAGCATATAAAATTAATTCATGTATTTTTAAAAAGTTGTACAAACTTATAATTTTATTTTAATACAAAAGTGCGTCTATATATATATATATACACACACACACACGTACCTTTACTATAATTTTTATCAGAACCGTATTAATTGGAAAAATGAAGGGTACTTTGCTTTATGCAATTTTACTTCTTTGTTGCTCTGTGCAACAAAATCATGCACAAGTGCAGCGACAAGAATGCATAAAACAGATTCAACCTTGTTCAAACTACCTCAGCAACAGCAAAAACCCGCCTGAAAGCTGCTGTAAATCGCTTGATTACGTGATAAAATCGATCCCGGAATGCTTGTGCAGTCTGATAAGCATCGAGGGGGCCGATCAAGCCGAGCAAGCAGGCATCAATGTCACACAAGCGCAAACCTTGCCAGGGAGGTGTGGCCAACACATCAACCCATTGGGATGCATTACAGGTGTGTTGCATATATGCTCATAACCTCGAAAAAAGTTTGACTACGTCTACGAATACACGTCTATATGTGTGTGTGTATATATATATATATATATCATTAATCGAGTTTTTAAGTTTGAATTCGGACTTGGAAAACTTGAATTATTCAAGTATTCGTCGGATCAAGTTACGCGAATTTGTTTTGGTGTTGCAGGGACACCCGATACAAGATCTAAGGAATCAGTTCGAAATGCTGCTACTTCCTTCAAATCGACATTCATGGTTCATGTTACTGTTGTTGCTGCAATATTAATGATTTTGAGGGTATTTTAGTTAATTGAGGAGGATTGGTATCACATGTCATATTGAAGAAGATTTTCTTCTTGTTTAGTATAAAATATATATTTTTCATTTAATAATTATCGACTTTAACACCGTCGCTCGATTTGTCAACCATATATCAATTTATAGATAATTATGTTTTTGATATATCAGCAAATTTATATATTCAACTTATACTTTCAATAAGTTATATAGAATCTCAAACTATATTTCTTTTGATGCTGTAACATGTAATTTTGCATGAAACAGAAATGTATAAAAAAAAATATGCACCAAATAGTATTCATCGATATGATGAGAAATTGTTTTACATGGCTTTTTAACTTCATTTGAATGTATACATATATATTTAGCTCGGGTAACTAAGTTGTCCAAGAACACAGAAAGTCACATCGAAGAGTAGTAAACATGGTGCTAGTATTACTTGGGTTCTACTTTGATCGGAAGCATGTATCCACCGCTATATTCGAAAGCACCCTTTCTAGCCAAAGATTCATTGTAAGGATGCTTACCGGATCCGAATTCTGTAGCAGATGATGATGCAGAGGTTGAATTTGTGTTTAGGCCATCATTGTGTAGAATAGATTCCAGTGTTTTCGCTACTTCGTTCATTGTTGGACGATCTGAAGCTGATTCCTCCACGCATTGCATTGCTAATTCAACAAATTTTGAAAATCCTATAAGATTTGATGTGTTTCTGATGGCAGGATCCATTATTTCCCTTAATCCGTAGTGTGATTTGTCATCCTTATCCATCGCCATTCTTATTTCGCGTACGATGTACTTTCCCTTTTCAATAGGCTGTTTTGCAGATATCAGTTCGAGCATCACCACACCGAAGCTGTAGACGTCGCTTTTCTCTGTTAATTGTTGTGTCATGTAGTATTCGGGATCTAGATATCCCTGCAAACAAGTGAAAAGAACCAAATTCTATCAATACACTGTTAGCCATCGGAAGTAAAATGTCCATTTCAGGAGGATTGTTGAGAATAGTGCATATAATTCTGAAGCAAAATTTAGTTGAAGAATGCTCACAAATGTGCCTTTAACTTGAGTGGAAACATGCCCATTTGAAGTCTCGGAGACCAATTTAGACAGTCCAAAATCTGCAACTTTTGCTGTTAGATTTTCATCCAGCAAAATATTGGTAGACTTGACATCCCGATGAATTATTGGAGGATGTGCAAGCTCGTGCAAATAAGCTAATCCTCTAGCCGAACCAAGCGCGACTCTTATCCTCCTCTTCCAATCTAGATGAGCTCCATTCCTACCTGCATATTTGGCAAAAAAGAAAGTTGTGTCGAGTTCTTTATTTTCTGGTCTCAAAATCAATCTTATGGAATTTGAAAATTTTCACCTCATTGGCCACACCTGTAAGATTTTCTCGTAGCGTGCCATTCTCCATGAATTCATACACTAACATTTGTTCACCTTGTTCGAAACAAAATCCCACCAAGCCTACCAGGTTTTTGTGATGAACTCTTGAGAGCAACTCGATTTCGGTCTTGAATTCGAGTCCACCTTGCATGGAACCTTGTCGAGCCTTTTTTATTGCAACCAGCTTTCGGTTGGAAAGCATTCCTCTGTATACCTGAAACCATAAACTAGTAAGTATGCGAGTTATGTAACAGTTTTTTGGTTATAATTGTCAAGAAATCTACCTTTCCATACCCTCCTGAGCCAATCTCGTTGCTTTCGGAGAAGTTATTGGTGCATTTCCTGAGCTCGTCATAAGAGAACCATCTGGCTCCTTTTAGCTGTGGTGCGCCTCCGCTGTCTTCCCCCCCTGAAACCCAATTTGCTGGATTTTAAAAAATAACAAGTTCTAGTCAAGAAAATGGAAGTTATCATGTCTTGTATCAGGGGATGGCAATGAATAATGACAAAAACAGCATAAAATTCGATATATGGGAGGGAGGATGCGCTGAAAAACTTTCATCTTTCAAAAATTGATGGGAGTTGAAATTGCAATGCTAGTGAACAATGAGAACTACCAAATGGTTTACTAAGAGAAATGGCTTGTTCAGCACGCTTTTTCTGTCGAAGGGCGTATATCCCTAACCCCGCTAGCACCAGCACCAGAAATGCTCCGGCAATGGATATCCCAGCAATCGTAGTCAAGCTGAAGTGAGTTCTCCTATGATCATCTGAAGTACCCGTGTTGTTTGTGTAAATAAGCCATACATTCTAGTATTTTTGAACAGAAATCATGAGCTAATCAAATTTACCTCCGAAAATGTATGGAGATGCTATGAAAAAATAGGGTCCAAACTCTGAAGAAGGCTTGTACGTTTGGTTACTCAGAGCAAATCCAAGTCTCTGAACCTCTGACCTATTGAAGTACTTAGAGTTGGATGGAAAGAGTCCTAGCTGCACCTGGAGATAGTCATCGACATTGAAAAAGGGATTCTGCACAGAAACCGATCCCGGGGAAAGGCCTAGTTTTAACCAAATGCTCATTTCCAGGAAATTAAACAAACTGGCATTAGACAAGTCCCGGAATAATGGTGCTCTAAAGTATAATGTTCCTTCGTAGGGATATGCACATTCACAGCTCTGAGGGTTGAGTTTTTGATCAGCTTCGCACAATTGAGTTCCACAGTTTGATAAGCTTGTAGTATAAGGTCTTGCCGATTGCTGAACCTGACAGTAAATTGTGCTCTCCAGAGAAGCTGAGCATACAGGGTTCCCCATCAGTCTGTAGCGTGGAAGAAAAATATGCTTTCAGTCGGATAATAAATGTTTATCTTTCGATGTTTAGATGAACACTAAGTATGAACAGTTCTTACTCCAATGTACTTTTGTATTCAGATCCAAGTGTTACTGATGATATGTCGTTGTTTTGCAAGTCAACGAGTTGCAGCTGCTCACTAACTTTCCCACTCATGTCTAATTTATCAGCAAAAGCATTGTTCCTCAGTTTCCTGTTGTAAACTTTTGTTACGACATTTTGGAAAAAATATTATCTTTCTATCGATTGACACATATTAAGCTCAGATTATTTAGACTCACACTTGCTCAATCAGAGGTAAGCTGAAAATTTCTGGGGGCACAGATCCTCGTAGAGGTCCGTATTCGATCACCCTGAGAAGCAGACAATATAGGTAAAAAGAGACCTGATAGTATGGTCCTTGATTTTAAGGTAACAGGAATAAGTTTTCATGAATTTGACCAGTAAATAAATACTTGATACTCACAGTGTGTTTAATGAACTTAAGGTTGAGAACCAATTCGGAGCTTCTGATCTTTTGAAAGAGTTGTTGCTTAAGTCCCTGTCAAAATAGAGTTGTAAGGCATGTTTCTGACCAAAAACGGGAAGAAACTATCTTAATGACGGCAAAAAGTGGTAGTTCTTACACATAATTCAGGGAGTTCATTCCTGTTAAATTGGGTAATACACCAGACAATATATTGTGAGCCAAATTTCTGCAATGAAATTCCGTATATCCGCTGTCACTCTCTAGGAATATACTTGACGATGGAAAGAACAAGAATTTTATTCAATCGAAAAGAAATACTCACAACTCAGTGATTTTAGTGAGGTTGTTTAGATTTGAGGGGACACTTCCTTTCAGGGAATTGCGGTCAAGCCGACTGGGATACATTATTATCAAAACCAAAAAAACATAAGTAAATGGTTCATATTTAAAGACGCGGTTGTTAAATCAGAACAAGAAGATCTAGTAAGATTAGAGTTTACTCACAGAACCTCAAGTGACTGAACCAATCCTAGGGTGGATGGAATGTTCCCTTGGAATTTGTTTCCATCAAACAATCTGTCAATTTAAAACTATAAAGAATCCAAATCATAGGAGAAGATGAGAAGGTGAATACTTAGTTTCGTGACTTACAAGTGTATTAATGACATATCTGAGCTAAAAAGTTGTTCTGGGATTTGGCCCGAAAGCTGGTTTTTGTTAAAATGGCTGCAAAGTGATGTTGAATCAGAATTCTCGAAAGGAACAGAAACAAATGAGACCGAGTTTCGTGACTTTAGCTTCACTTACAAGTGCTTCGCCTTTTTAAGGAGGTCAAGTCCCAGAGTTTTATTTGATGAGACAGGCAATGGTCCTTTCAACTGATTTTCAGCAAGATCCAGCCAATATAGCTTGGAGAGTTTACCCAAGGATGGCGGTATCTCTCCCGTTAAATTATTCGTATTAAGTGCCCTGAAAATGCAATTATTATACGCTCCAACAGAAAAACAAAGACAATGCCTTTTTGAATTCATCTGCAAATATGATTACTCAGACGTTCTTACAGAAAAGTGAGGTCGGAAAGATTTCCCAGTTCACTTGGTATGGTGTTTGTAAAGCTACATCCAGCGAGAATTCTGAAGAAAATATTTGCAAATAATAAAACCAATGTTGATTGCAACATTGCAAAAGATTGAAGAATTATTGTGGATCTTCAATGGTTTGAGGTTTTTGATCTTACAATATGGTCAATTTTTGCAGATCTCCTAGCTGTGGAGAGAGAGGACCTGTGAGGCCAGGGTTGAATGACAAATCCCTGAAATCAATAACTTCAATTCTAAGGTTAAAGGTCGATATTTAGACTGAACGGTGCGCCGCTAATCTCTTGGCTATTCGGCTGTCTAATGAAAAATTTCAGAGTTCTATGTGATAGGAGCAGAACTTACAAGGAAATGAGTTCAGTGAGGCCTCCGATGTCTCCGCTCATTTTACCAGTTAGTCCCATAGTTGATAAACCCCTGAAAATTTTGTTCACTTCATATTTAATGAACTGAAAAGATCATTGAATGCAAGACATCAGGAAACAAATCTTGAGAAAATTGTGAGTTCTATGACATTATTATACTTACAGAGAAGTTACTCTTGAGTTGTTACATGAAACTCCCTCCCAAGATACACAAGGATCATCTGACTTATCCCAACTCGGTGGTGTGTTCCCCCACTGATCTTTTAGCGATCGAAGTACGGCAGCTGCACATCCATTTTCAAATTACTAGGCACCAACATGAACTATAAATGTTTTACTGCAAACATTTCAACTTGTCCCTTTATGGATCTAACGTTAGCAAACTGAAAGAGCGATTCCAAACACAAAAAGTATATGTTTCTTGGTAAACTCCAGCATGGTTACTATCTAATCTGACTCTCTAGTGGAATTCACTTTTTGTTTTCTATTCTCTTCTCTTGAACTTCTTACTTACACAGTTTTACAAAATAAACATTCCCTTCCTAATAGGTCCACAGTACTTAATGATAAATCTTCATGGATAGAACATGGAAGATCATGAAGCAAACAGAAAGTCACACAACTACAAGGACCACTAGATTTGTTCATGTCGAAATAGTTTCCCTAACTTCCAAAGAGCTTCACTATCATATTTAGTCTGAGTTTCTAACAACAAACATGCTCTTATGCAAGAATCAGTACGCACACAAGAATAAGCTAAAACAACATGTGGCAGAAAAGAACTTAATTTTACCATCTTGCGGATTTGTTGCGGAATAGATGGCACTAAGAAATGTTGAGAAAATCAGCAGATGATAGGAAAAGAGCAGCAGCATGGCCTTCATTACAGGAGCAACTAAACTTCCCCTTAAATTATATAACAGTAATGTATTATGCTACCTTGAAACTCTATAACAGCATGCTCGTATAAACGGAGAAAGATTAATTAAAAGAACATTGAATATAGTTTAGAGTATGTGTGTTTGAGTAGAATGCAGAAATCTTGAAATTGAAGTGAAATAAAAACAGAAAGAAGGTGGGTAGGAGCGGTGAGAACAGAGAAAAAAAGTTGAAACTAATTCTATTTGGTGTTTCAAATGATTGTACATTGTCTTAGAAGCCAAGCCATTTCCACTAATAGTGCTGCTGACAATAAAATCAACTATTTTACGCAAATATTCTTTTGTGATCGAATTTTTACTCTCATATAAAATATTTGAGATATAAATAAATGAATGGATAAATAAAATATATCTATTTGAAAAGCTTTGTTTATTGTTTAGCCCAAATTACGACAAAAATATAGGACGAAGAGTAGGTATCTCGTGAGACGGTCTTATGAATCTTTCTCTGAGACGGGTCAATCCTATTGATATTTACAATAAAAAGTAATATTTTTAACATAAAAAGTAATATTTTTTTACGGATAACCCAAATAAGATACTTGTATCACAAAATACGACCCGTGAAACTGTCTCACACAAGTTTTTGTCTAGGACGAATTGTGTTGTTTGGTAGGTTATATACAACATTGTTTGTCACTAACTTTGAATGAATATATTTTAATTTTGTTCTCTCAATTCATTTAGACCGAGGAAACCATTTTATTATTTAATTATTTTTAAACCAAATATTTTTGGATATTTTTAAAATTAAAATCAATTTGTCTATATTTTCGCTTTTTTTATTCCCATATCAAATTTAACTCCGGTGAGTTCACACAAATATGCCCTTATATTAATTAATTAAATTTGTTATATGCTCTTACATATTTATGTTTAATGCCTTATATATTTATATTTATTTATTAATTAATAAAAGTTAGCAAATTAACTACAGTGCAAACACACACTGAAGAAAGAAAATGAAAAAAAAAATTAACTACAGTGCTAAGTATATATATACGTTTATTTAATAATTACAAATTGAAGTTGAGTAAAATTATTAAACTACTAATTATGAGTACTTATGAATCGTGTGTTATGATAATATTTTACATAATAATGTTTTTACCAGAATAAAAGTAAAGAAATAAACAGATTACAGTACTCATAATATTGCATACAACTAAACACACTCTAATACGGATAAAGATACTAGTTACTGTTACCCTCATAGTAGTAATCAAGAATACAGAAGCATACCGCATCTACAAAAACACATGCTAAGGGAAACAAGGAAATCTTATTTAGCCAGTTTTTAACAGAAACTGGACTCTATATGACCATACGAGTTTCTTAAGTCGACTACATTCATTGCCGATGCAGCAGTATTCAAAGGTTGACTTCCCGACCGTATATCCAGCTAAATGTAGCAGATGATGCCTGCTTTGCCATGGCCGCCGCTCTCTCCTCCAGCTTCCGGATTCTAGGTGGCAACCCACAAACATAGTCCTGTGCTTTACGCCCCTCGCTAGAAAGATCGGTCAATTTCTCCACCTCCCATCTAGCTACCAAAAATTCCAAGATATCAGCATAATCCTTTGCTGTGTATACTCCTAGTTTCTGTGCCACGGAAGCGTAGTGCTCAAATAAATTGTCGTCCGCCCCATCATACATCAAATGAGCAGGCATCGAGATCTTTTTCCTCATCATGTCAGCAAGACACAATACCGTGCCATTAGGATCAATCTCAAAGAGCTTTTCAATGATTTTGGTGTAGGCAGTTTCATGGCGTTTCTCATCTGCAGCAATGGTGCCACATATCTGAGCAAGTTTCACATCTCCGTGTTCTTTGGCAAGCCTTGCTGTGTTCCCATGAGAAATAAAAGTAGCCCTTTCTTGAAATGAAGTGTAGATGAATCCAAGATATGGGTTGTTCTCTGTTTGAGGATCCTGTTACATAGTTCGACAATCTGATACTTCAAATTTCATAAAAGAATAACACACCAAAGACAACCTAATATATGAACAACTCCATTGACTCTTTTTAATATGCAAGCGCTATCAATTGATAGTCCTCTTACCATTCCCGAGCCAATCAGGTATTGTATGGTTTTCTCTATTTCTCTCATATCTACACGCCCCGAAAGGTAAAGATACTTGTTCAGAAGGTCACCGTGCCTATTCTCTTCAGCAGTCCATGCCCTTGTCCAAATAGCCCAAGGACTGGGGCTAGCACCAGTCTCATCTTGAACGGCATCTAGCGTGTTGATCATGGTTTGATAAGTTGGAAGTGCCTCCTCTGTAATCATATCTCCAACCAACACAACAAGATAGTCATCCGGAATCTCCTTACATCGTTCTCTCAGTTCTTTAACTTGCTCGTAGAATCCTTCTGAAGCAGGGTCTGGCAGAAAGTCAGTAGGCTGCCAAGACTTCCTGACGTCCTTCAGGAGCACCAGGAGGTTATTTTCAGCCCAAGAGTGCAGAGAATTAAAAATCTCACGCTTTTCGGGTGGCATGGAATGAGTCACCTGAAGATGTACTTCTCGTGGTGGAGTGAAAGGCTTCTTGGCATTTCCAACGTTTCTACATTCAATCAATCAGAGATTGTAAGATACGGAAGTGAAAAAGTTGATTGATAAAAACATGAAAAATTAGAAATAAAAAAAGCTTCAGCAAACTCTGTTAAATTAGACATCACAATCTGAGCCCAAAAATACTGTCTAAGATCTGGACGCATTGTACTCTTTAGGGGAGGGGAGGTAGCCGGTAAACGTTTTCTATATTTTTTGCTACCAAGATAAATAGCCTCCAGATGATATGCTCTTCCATTTATTTTCATTCATCTTCCGCGAAGTAGATAGACTCCTTCACATAAAACCAACCACACATTCCATTCATAATTTCTTGCAATGTCCCTTCCAATATTTATTTCTTGCCGATCTATCATATATTTTATTTCAACCACAACTACCCTTTTACAATAATTTAGTATCACTAAGCAGTCATGTGAGAGATTGTAAATCCTTAATCTACAGTGAGAATCATGATTAAAACCCTTGTCTTAATTTCCCTAGTATTTAAGTCCATAGGCGGGATATACAAGCTGGGATATCTTTTAGGCGACTACAATTGCATCACATGAAATATACAAAAAGCAGGTGAATTCATCAAGTTATGTGACATGCATGCGGTGTTTATTTCAGTCACATGCTTTCATCTACCTTTTCGCCACTGCATCGCAAAAACAGGAAAAGTTGGGGGAAACACACACACACACACATTGAAGAAGCTGAATTACAAGAATCTCTTTATACCATCTCACTGAAGATGAAAAGGCGTTTATAAATATGGTGATTATGTCATGCAACTTTTGTTTTTTAAGAAATGCAAAAAAAAAAAAAAACAACATAAATATAAAAAGATAAGATAGCATCAAACAATAGCTAAGCAGCAACGAAAGCAAAGGTATAGCAAATAGAAGAGGGGCCTATAAAAAGCACCAAACATGATAGAACAACCAAGAAGGCTATGATCCACTAGGGACATCTTTTCTGAGAAATAAAAACATAGATCAAAACACTTCAAAAAAATTAAGATAAAAAAGACAAATATTGAAAAGCTGTGCATGCATATGCATCACTTTAATTGAAAAAACTGGAAGAATTACAGGAGACGAGCACACTCGTCTGGGAAGATTCAACGACTGCAATACCAAAAACATGTCCATCAACAATATGATGTTGGTGGAAAAATGGGAAAAGTATATTTCCCCATAACCACAAATGCTCACACACAAGATTTCAACCATGCAATTCATTTACCACAAATAAACATAATTCAAGATCAATTACCAGTACACAAAAATTCAATCTTGACATGTTCATTTCAATTTCTTGCCCGATTAAACATTAAAATTAATATAAAACCAACCCCCCAAAAAAGGTGAAAAAAGATCACTCATAGGCAACGACATTTATCAAGAAATCAAAACAGAAAAAAACCAAGATTTCAATCGCTCGTGCCCATTAAAGTATTCATCATTCAGAAATCAGAAACAAAGAAAACGCAAGAAATAAAAAAAAAAAAAAAAAAGGAAACTGACGCAGAGGGCGAATGAACGGTTGAAGCCATGACAATTTTGTGAGATCTGAGCTGAGGGCCGCCAAAAGTAGGCATCTTATGTTGAGGCATGAAGCTAAGAGTAATTGCCATTTTCTTGAATTCAACAAACAATGCTTGAATACTTGAAAAGATCAAAACTTTCTCTAGATTCGATAACTAGATTTGATAAAACCAAAAAGAACAGAGAGAGGCGTAGGTTTGCTTGGAGTAAAGGAAGCAGCGAGACAGGAACGGAGAAGGAGAAGCGACAAGTGAAGGGTTCAGAGAGACAGCCGCACTAATATACGGCGAAAACAGCCTACAGATAATCAATGTTTCCAACTATTAAATTTGATCCAAATAAAAATTTATTAAATTAAATTTCTCTTAAAAATATATATTTATTTATGTAATTTATATCCGTATAATTTATTTTTATAACCAAAATTTTTTTATATAATACAAAATATTAATTATCATAATTACCTCATAAAAAAAATAAGACGGAGATTTATCACTGCTTTCCCAACCACTCATAGAATCAATCGTCCTAATTTAATTTAGGAGTATAGTATCTTTGAGAAACATAATTTGTTATATCTACCACACTAGAATTTTATGGATTTTATTTTTTTAAATAACGTTCTCCCCATTTTAAATTTTTTTCCGATTATATTTATTAACAATTTATTTTTCTATGTTAAAAAAATTACATTTATAGTTTTGCAGCAACATTTAATTTTTTTGTAATCAGAAATACAGTAGATTATTTCAATTTAAATATTAATCATGTTTGGTAAAAACTTATTTGAGATTATCTCACGGTCATATTTTATTAGACAGATATCTTATTTGAGTCATTCATGAAAAATTAATACTTTTTATTGTGAATATTTATAGGGTCGACTCGTCTCACACATAAAGATTCGTGAGACGATTTTATTTTTTTAAATAACGTTCTCCCCATTTTAAATTTTTTTCCGATTACAATTATTTACAATTTATTTTGCTATGTTAAAAAAAAAATTACATTTATAGTTTTGCACCAACATTTAATTTAATTTAATTTTTTGTAATCAGAAAGTAGATTATTTCAATTTAAATATTAATCACGTTTGACAAAAGCTTATATGAGACGGTCTTACGGGTCGTATTTTGTGAGACATATATCTTATTTGGATCATTCATGAAAAATTATTATTTTTTATAGTGAATATTGGTAAGGTCGACGCGTCTCACAGATAAAGATTTGTGAGACTCTCTCACAAGAGACTTACTCATCATGTTTTACATATAACTTATTGATACTTTTAGATTTAAAATTTTAATAATTAAGGACATAAATTTATGTCATTCGTCCATAGCGTGCGGATAAATGATGCTTTAAAGCAAATTTTAGCTAACCACTAGGAAAATTAATGAAAGTAAATGTGCTTTTAAATATCAAATTAATATGTAACATAATATCTATTTATAGATCTGAGGTATGCAGATGTATGCCGTATTAAATTTTGGCAAAAACTTGTGTAAGACGGTCTCACGGATCATATTTGTGAGACGGATATCTTATTTAGGTTATCCATGAAAAAGTACTATTTTTTATGTTAAGAGTACTATTTTTTATTGTAAATATGGGTAGGGTTGACCCGTCTCACAGATTAAGATCCGTGAGACGGTCTCACATGAGACTCACTCCTAAATATTTCCATAATTTTTTTGTGTAAAAAATATATTTTATTATCATTAAGATATGATACTTATTGATTAATCGTTAGATAATATTTACTTAGATTAAAATAAATTAGAGAAAAATATGAGAAAAAACTAGAAAAAGATAGAGAGATTTACAACATTTATTGATAAATATGTACCTACAAAGTTGGCTAACAAATATTATTAAAGGTAAAAATGTAAAGAAACTTTTGTTATCTTCATTTGAGCGTTGTTTTATAGGCAAAAACTTGTGTGAGACGATCTCACGGGTCGTATTTTGCGAGACATATATCTTATTTAGGTCATCCATGAAAAAAGTATTACTTTTATTGTGAATATCGGTAGGGTTGACCCTTCTCACAGATAAAGATTCGTGAGAGCGTCTCACAAGATACCTACTCTGTTTTATATGACATAAACATTTTTTATATAATAATTTTTATAGTAATATTTAGAAATTAAATATATTCATTATATTATATCAATAATTTATTAATTATTAATAAATTAATACTTACTAATTTTAAGAATTAATTGCATAAAATAACATTTCTTATATTGCACGAGTGACATACTATTTAATCCGATAACACGTGGGATAAATGACTTTTTGATTTAATCTATAATCAATAAACTCCAATAAAAATTCATGTAACAGGTATAAATTCAACTATAAATTAAATTAAATAACGTGATCAACATTTTTATATCTTTAAATTTAGTTAAATTAAATTATACATTAATTTCTTAGTTATACTGAAATATTTCAAAAATGGAAATTATAATATAATATTAATGTATAAATGCCCGCATATATGTGGTTGAAAGGGTTGGCTGTCATTGTTTGAAGGAGAGGGCGAAGATTCCTATAATGTCACGTCTCTCATAACCATATATAATTTTTAGAGTAAGGTCCTATGTAAATATTTTTTTATTAAATATAAAAATATTATATTAATTGATAATTGAATATAATAATTATCCCTAATATCAAATATGATACGTAAATTTATTAAATTATAAAAAAAATATCATATATAAATTAAAAGAGAATTCGATGAATTAACTCTCTAAGTCCAATCACACTAGTCAGAGATGAATTTACGTATAATACAAACAGAATAAATAATTGATTTTGCTATAATTGAATTTGTTACTAAACAAATCGAACATAACAAATACAGATTATAATTTAAATATTGATAGATGCAAGAATTAATTATGAATAAATTAAGTGAAAATCAGGGTAAGAGCCGAGTAAGTAAATTACAAGATTATAGAATCTCAAATACCAAAAATCAAATTAATTAAAAATAAAAATATTAACCTCGACAAAAAAAATAAAAATTAAATTCAATTTAAAAAAAGGACACGATGTATATTTGACCAAATTTGACAAGTCTAACTCACATAAATAAAGTAATTTAACGAACGACTTTTTTAAGAACTCAATTTAACGAAGAAAAAGAGTTTCTTTAAGGAGGAGAAATTTTTTTTAATGTAAATAAAAAAGAAGAAAAAATACAAAAAGTTGATAATAATTTAAAGTTGTCGAAAAAATTTGAGAAACTCGTTATTTTTTTAAATAAATAAAAAACAATAATAAAAAAGATAAAAGAAAAATTTTGAGACCCCACCTAGGGGAGGCCGTAGGCGGGCCGCCTAGATTGCCTCCGCCTAGATCATCCGGCGTTACATTCTCCTACGCTTGTAAATTGGCTGACTCATGCATTCATTTAATTATATATATATATATATATATATATATATATATATATATATATATATATATAATATGCTAGGGTTATGACTCACATTCCTTAAAATAAAAGCCTTAACCTAATTACTTTAATTGTATATTTAGGTTTTGTAATTATATTAAATTTTATTAAGAACTTTAATTATTTAGTATGTTGAACATGTAGTTCTACAAGCTCATTAAATATACTTCTCACTATATTTAATTTAATATTTAATAAACTCAACGTTTGAGTTTAATAACTTAATCCTCAAATTTTATAAATTCATCTCCTTGAATTTATTCTCTCCAAATTTTAAATATCATAAATTCAACTTTTTAAATTTATTATCTCATAAATTCAACTACTTGAATTTATTTTCTCAAAATATAATTATCATAAATTAAACCTCTTAAATTTACTTATATCATAATCATATATATATATATATATATATATATATATATATATATATATATTCAACTCATTGAATATATTCTCTCAAAATTTAAATATCATAAATTCAACTCCTAAATTTATTCTCTCAACGGGAACAAATGATCCAATGTTTGTGAGAACCTCAATCAGGGATACAACTAGCTGGAGGTTTACAACTCTTAGTGATTCAGGACATTTTCCTTTATTCGGGGTTAAACCAAATTGCCCCATTTCATGCACCAACATTTGGTTATGAGAATGTCGGAAATCATTATCGAACCATGGTAAGAGCTTCTACTAGCGTCGCCCCATGATTCCTTATGTATCAGTGATAGTGCCTGCAAGAACCAGTCAGTTATGATTAACGTATACGGTTCCTTCATCTCATATATACCGATCGAATGTGCAACCATTGGTTCATCGAGGGTTGCATATTAGATTTGATAGCTATGTGATACATACAATCATGAAATAATGATAGTGTCACCGCATGCACAACTAGATAACTCTTTCTCAAATGTACATCTCACACTTTGGCCAGAGATTTCATGCACTATTATTTCGATAGACCACATAAGATATCCACACTCGTAGATGAGCGGTGAATTCTCGACTAAAATGCACTGGCTCCTACATATGTCGCATTTGCACTCAACCTCGCCACCTTGTTACCATCTCCGAGTCGATAAATGAGTCAAAGCACAATCCTAGTATGCAAAGCCTCAGTGCTTTCCTGGGTTATAAGGACTAATTATATACAATCACAACCACAGACTTTTCTTCTCGATGAAAGATAACCACTTAAAAAGTCTGGGAGATGGATGTTCGGTACAATCATCGTATGATTACCTATCTGCATGATTGGACATCTTTATGCCCTTAACACGAAACATGGTACACAACATCACAGATGCTAGTCTCAACCTAAAGCGTTCTTCATCCTTATTTTTAGGCGGCTGAATCGATTATGAACTAATTTAGAATATACAGTACTTACAAAGAGTTTTAAGATCAAATTACGATTTATTCTTATTAAAGTCTAATCAAAGAATTTAGCTATGTTGATTGTATGAATATACAGATAAAGCAAAATGAAACCATGAAAAGTTAAATTATATTAAAATAAAGATTGTTTATTTCACTTGAATCAATAAATTCCCTAGTCAATCGTTGGATTGCAGGGCATATACTCTAACAATCTCTCACTTGCCCTAGAGCCAATTACCCATAAATTTTAATCTCGTTACTTCGCGATGCTTTTCAAATAATGGTCCTGGCAATGGCTTTGTAAGTGGATCAGTAAGTTATCTATAGAGGCGACTCTTTCGACTGATATATCTCATCTTACCACAATCTATATCTCATCTTACCACAATCTCCTGGATGATGTGGAATTTCCTCAGTATATGTTTGGATCGCTGATGAGATCTTGGTTCCTTTGCTTGTGCAATGACACCAATGTTGTCGCAGTACACGGGGACTGGATCAACTCTATTAGGAATAATGCCCAACTTTTGAACGAAATTTCTCTTCCAAACTGCCTTTTTGGCTGCAGTAGATGCATCAATATATTCAGCTTCAGTGGTGGAATCTGCAACGGTGTCTTGCTTGGAACTCTTCCAAGAGACAGCCGCACCATTGAGCATGATTACAAAACCTGAGGTTGATTTCGAATCATCTACGTCACTTTGGAAGCTAGAATCAGTCTAACCTTCCAATTTTAATTCTCCAATGCATTGAACCAGGGTTCGCCTGATATCTACTTGAACAATCAAAGCATAAGCAACATCATGGCGTGTTGATATCATACTATACATGATACTACCAATGGTTGACGAATATGGAATACACGTCATCATCTCTATCTCTCCATCAATCTTGGGGCACATTGCATTAGATAGAGTAACACCATGACACATAGTAAATATCATTTCTTGGATTCTTCCATAGAGAATCTCTTTAGAATAATATCGATATAAATCGCTTGGGTGAATCCCAACATCTTCTTTGATCTATCTATATAGATTTGTATTCTCAATATGTATGATGCTTCACCCATGTATTTTATGGAAAATTTACTTGTCAACCATATTTTAGTTGATTGCAGTAATCCTACATCATTCGTAATGAGCATGATATCATCAACATAGAGACTCCCACTAAATTTTTTGTACACACATGGTTCCTCAGGATTCTTAGAAAAACCAAATTCCTTGATAGTGTTGTCGAATCTGAGATTCCAACTTCTTGACGCTTGCTTGAGACCATATATTGATCTCTGAAGTTTGCATAGATTATGCTCACTTCCTACTGATGTGTACCCATCAGGTTGAGATATATAAATATCTTCTTTAATGTCTCCATTGATGAATGAAGTTTTTACATCCATTTTTCATATCTCGTAGTCATATCATACTACTATGGTTAGTAGTATTATGGATTTAAATATCTACTGATGAAAAATTTTCCTCATAGTAAATTCTTTACCTTTGAATATAACATTTTGCTACCAGTCTTGCTTTGAAGGTCAATACCTTCTCATTCGCCCCAAGCTTTCTTTTGTAGATCCATTTGTATCATATGAGAACGATTCTCTCAGGTGGATCCACTAATGTCAGAATTGGTATGAAAACATAGAGTCCATTTCAGACTGCATGGATTCAAGTCATTTGGATGAATCAGTATCAGATATTGCTTTTTTAAAATTCATCGGATCACATCTAACACAAGGCTCATCATGACCTTGTTCATGAAGAAGCGTCTATCTAGCAGGTGGTCTAATTACCTTCTAGGTACGCGTACTTCAACTACTGATTGTTGGGATCATGTTCAACTTTTATTGTTGAGAGAGTATCTTGAATTTCTTCAAGTTCGATCATCACACCTTTTTTATCTAATATAAACTCCTTATCAAGGAAGGTGACATTTCTTAAAAGAAACACTTTTGCTTCATTCAGATGATAGAAATAATATCCACCAGAATCATTTGTATATCCTACAAAGTAGCACAAAATGGATCGATTATCTAATTTGTCTACTACTGCTTGCTTTATGTAAGCAGGACATCCCAATATTCTTACATTTTTCTCATATATATCTCATATGACGTTTTATCCACTGTTTTTGTATGAATATTATTCAATAACATTTTCGCAGTTTCAAGTGCAAAGCCCTAAAACGATGTAGGTAATTCAGTGAATCCCATCATAGATCAAACCATGTCCATCAAAGTTCGATTACGACGTTCAGAAACACTATCCATTTGTGGTGTTGCTTGTGGAGTCCACTGTGAGAGAATCCCGTCCTCTTTTAGATAATCCAAGAATTCAGTACTCAAGTATTCTCCACATCGATCAGTTTGAAGTGTCTTAATACTTCTTTCCAGTTGTTTTTTCACTTTTGATATGAATTCTTGGAACTTCTCAAATGATTCAGATTTGTGTCTCATCAAACAGACATGCTCATACCTCGAATAGTCACCAGTAAAGGTAATGAAGTATGATTGCCCATATTTTGTGTTAACACTTAGCGGGCTATAAATGTTTGTGTGGATCAAATCCAGTACACTATGTACATGTACCTCGTTTCCCTTAAAGGGAGCCTTGATCATTTTTTTTCTTTTAGACATGACTCACAAGTAGATAGAGAATTTATATCTGACAAGTAAATATGTATTCTCCCACTTATTTGTGCATCATTCTTTGAGAAATGTGACCTAGTCTAACGCGTCATATTTGTGTGGGATTTTGATCATCTAAATTTCTTTTGTTTGTTGTTGAAATCATGTTTACTTGGACTTTCACTTATCATTTTCAGAACATTTTTGGCCCGGATAATTTCTCATGTCCGAACTTCTTGTAGTGAAACAAATATGTTCGGAATTATTGGTCTTTGTAGGCTCTTTAAGTGTCCTTCGAATTTTGCCTTTTATTGGGTTTGTTTTTCCTTGTAAGGGGAAAATCGTTTCTTTCCATTACCTTGTGGTCCTCTTTTCGTCCCTAACAAGAAGCCCAATAGGAAACACATTTTCATGCTTTATGATGGCTTCATAAGTCATAAGCATGTTGACTAACTCTTCAAGGCTATCATTAATCTTATTCAAATTTAAGTTCACCATAAACCCGTCAAATGAGGAAGAAAATGATAACAAATTGATGTAATGAAGCAACTCGTTAGGAATCACCTATTTCATGTCCACCACTTTCTCAATAAGCCCAGTCATATATACACCACGCTCATAGGCCAGAGCCCGTCTTGCATGCATGTAGTTATGAGCTCCTTGAAAGTTGTGTGCATCATTGTACGAGTTTCATGCACCATGCAACTCTTGTATGTGTATTCGAATGTTAGCATCATTCAACATTTTCTCAAACTGTCTCTATAGTTCATTTGACATATAAGCGATCATATTACATTTTATCTTGCATACTATGGTCCCACCATCTTTTATGCATTATCAGTTCAGCAATACTGACGTTAATGTGTATCTCATTTTTTTCCGAATTTAGAACAATTTTTCCAGCCAGTCTTGAAAATTAGATTTGGTTAGCTTGTTAATAACATAAATGGAATATGTGATGAAATCGAAAACTATACTAATATAGAAACAGAATAATGGTTGCTGATTATTTTAAAATAATTTGAAGATATAAAATATGGATTTTATTTTATAAATTTCCCTCCCACTATTTTGACATTTCCACCACCATCTGACGAAAAAGAGAAATTGTATTTCCTTAGTGTGTACGTAGAGCCCAATTAGATAATTGTTATCCCGAATAATATCAGCTAATTATAATTTCAAGGTAGAATCCAATTGCATCCCTATGGAATCTCTCTGTGTTTTGCCTCACGTTTAATAAGGACCAAATATTATGATATCGTTTATTTTCACGTGTCAAACCGATCCATCAATATCAAATTGTAGTGGATGGTCGCCATGAGTTTCCGCAATAATATGAGCCGAAGTCATGGGATTTCCGCTCAATTCACATCATATGTTTGGTGGAATTCACAGCTTTTGGTGACCAGACCTCCCCAATAATATGAGCTATACACTGTCCACGGATAACGTTCAACATGCAACCACGGTTGATGGAAGACAAGGATAAATTAAACTCTTTTAATTTTTACTTTTGCGGTTTGATATAAATTTTGAATCTTATTCAAAATGAGGGATTTTAATTTTAAAATTATCTCATCATTTTAATTTAAAATCGCGTGCCATGTTTGTATGTTTGCCGGATTTATGCAACTATATTATTTAATAATATACACACATGCATACAACTATATATCGCATATATCATAATATGACATTCAACAATAAATAAAGATGATCGATCACCAACACTATTGGATCCATATGAGCCAGACATGGATCCAAACCCAAAACCTATGTGAATGCAGGGATGAAAATGCAACTTATTACAAGAGCTTCCAATATTTTATATGTCTTCATATTGTGCATGTGGTCCACCATATTTTAGTCTCCATCTCCCATTATTTCTAATAATTACTTTTAAACAGTCACGACATATAAGTGATACATTTCATGGGGTGGAAGCGGACTATAAACCAAGCCCACTTTAATAATATCAAATATTAACAAAATGAATTAAAAACATTAAAATATCCTAACACACACATATCAAATTGGTCAAGCTCTCGATCATCCTTCATGCATTTTAATATCAAATATTAACATCAACTAATTAAACAAATTAAATTAATTAATTAAATCATGAATCTAATAAATCTATTACTAACCACCATAATTATTAAAGTTCATTTATTCAATAATAAATGATTTCTTGTAAAACATATTTTTACTATAAATAATTAAAATCATATTCTAATTATTTACTTTACAAATAATTATAAACTAAGAAAAAATTTATTTTAAGAAAAAATTGAACAATTTTAACAAAATATCAATTTTATCCAAGACTTTGTAAAATCAAAAAATCGAACTCTATGTCCGAACAATTAAAGCCCACGACCCAGCATGGTGCCCGATCGTATCGGGCACTGGCTCTGCGCGCAGTGCGCAGGCCGCGTGCATGCTGCGCGAACACTACGTGCACGGTCTGCCCGGAACAGTTCCGAGTGGGTCCGAAATTGTTTTCCTCATAAAAATCAAAATTTAATTGTGCATCAATTTGCTGAAAAAATTTCTTGTGTGTTTAGAAACAAATTATTCGACATGATTTAAACCATACAATAAAGTGAACCTGGCTCTGATATCACTGTTGCATTTTATCGGTTCAGCGAAAGTTTTACATTTTATTTTGACATTCAAAATATTCTTTAGACACTCTATGGTTTAAATTAAATAAACATTCATAGGATGTTTAGTATATACCTTTAGTGAACAATTTTCACTTGGCTGTAACTACTCCGATATTAGCGGATGTAGCACTTATTGTAAATCTCTATGAACTTTTTTTAAGAGCTCCATTTCTTCGATCTCTTAATCTGGTCCACGACTGGAATATTTGTCTCTCTTCAAGCACTAGAAATTTTGAAGAAGTTATCTCGTTGGAGAAGAAAAATCAAGAGGAGGCTCGAACCCTTAAACATGGAGTGGTCGAATTTTTCATTTTTTTGAAAAACCCATCGAATCATGGTAAGAGCGTCTAGTATCATCGCTCCATGGTTCCCTAGGTATCATTGATAGTGCATGCAAAAACCACTCGATTATGATTAACATACATTACGGTCCCATCATCTCATATATCGCGATCGAATCTGCAACCATTGGTTCATCGAGAGTTGGATGTTAGATTTGATAGCTATGTGATATAATCATGAAATATTTATAATGTCATCGCATGCATAACTAGAAAACTCTTTCTCAAATGGACATCTCACACTCTGGCCAGAGACTTCATGCACTATTATTTCGATAGATCACATAGGATATCTACACCCGTAGGTGAGCGGTGAATTCTCGACTACAATGCACTGGCTCCTACATATGTTGCAATTGCATCCAACCTCGCCACCTTGTGACCATCGCAGAGTCGGTAAACGAGTCAAAGCACAATCCTAGAATGTAGAGCCTCGATGTTTTCCCGGGTTGTAAGGACTAATTACATACAATTACAACCAAAGACTTTTTCTCTCGATGAATGATAACCATTTGGAAAGTCCGAGGGAGTGCTGTTCGGTACAACCATCGTATGATTACTCATCTGCATGATTGAACATTGTGATGCCCTTACCACGAAACACAGTACACAACATCACAGATTCTAATCTCAACCTCAAGCGGCTTTTATCTTTATTTTTAAGCTGTTGAATCGACTAGGAACGAATTTAAAATTACAGTGTTTACAAATGAGTTTGAAGATCGAATTACGATTTATTCGTATTAAATTATATTAAAATAAAAATGGTTTATTTCACTTGATTGGTAGTTAATGCTTGTTCATGGGTTGCATGTTTAAGAAATTCGATTCGTGTTGGAAATCCTATTTTGGGGAAAAAAAACCTAAATCATGTGTAAAGATACAATAGATAAATCTCGAAGGGATATATACTAGAAATTTTTTAATACATGATTAAATGTGCTTGATTCAAAGAGAAAAACACAGATATACTAGCCGATCAATATTTTTAAACGTTTGTCTTTTAGATTTTTGACACGGGATCTGACGCAGTTATCCCAGGAAATCACATACGAGATTTTTATAACAATTGTTTGAATCGAAAAAATAAAAGCAAAAGTTTTTCGGTTCTAAACTCTACAACTGCAGGAACGAAAGAATACCTTTATTCAAGACAATCGCGATCCATCCTTCTTCTCATTCCATTTTGTGAGGTAATCGTATTTATGTACCAAGAAGCTTTATTTTGATTGTACTTAGCGAAGTATATTCGGTTGTTATTTGGAATTTCTTGAGTTATTGATGAAAGATTCACACTTTTGTTGTAATAATTTTAATGGGTATTTCTTGATATAATTATTGTAGTTAGCTAGTTTGGCTGGTTCGACTTGTGAGATTTGTTTTCTAATGAATGTGGATTTGTGTCTTGCGAGTGCCTGAGGAAGTACCGTTGTAAATATATGTATCTTTGCTGATCTGAATTGTGCGACTTCGGTTTGAAATGGTGTTTGCCAACTCAAATTAGATTTCTAATATTGTATTGGGTCGTTGAAATGCGATCAGTTATTCTTGTTAATGGTTAATCAAAATACCAAAATAAACAGCAAATAAAGCTTCTTCCTCGTACTCATAGTGAAACCTTGACCAATTACGCTGGCAGAAACACCAATCTGTGGTGGACGATTTCTTATTAGCTATTGATTCTGAATATATCATCAGTTGTGATTTTTTTTTATCTTCCCAGCCTTTTGGTTGCAGCTGAAGTCTCACCTAACAGTATTATAACGACAGAGATATTGCCCTACCCAATTTGACGATAAGAGCTAGCGAGGAGCAAAAAATGGATTATAGAAGAATAAAGGATCAGGTTTTATTCTTCTTTCCATTGCTTACTTTTCAATAACTTACCAATGCTATATATGTCCCTGGCGAGTGTTAAAATTTTGGAGGTTTCAGTTTTTGCCCTGACTTTTCGTTTTTTAAAAGTTTATGCATAGCTAGTTTACCTGCATGTTGTCGACTTTTGTCTGCTGGCACAGTGTCTGTACAGATTTCTATTTTTCCAATATGAATTACATCTGTTGCAATATTGCATCATTCACTGTATATGGGTGGGTGGGTATGTTCTTTATTTTTTTTTATTTCACGCCCATTTGTTAGGATGCTCTAAATTGAGTTTCTGAAAATGAATCGTTGCCCTATTAACTCAGTCCAACTCTATCCTGTTTCCTTAACACTTTTCATTTCTTAATTCCAAATCATTTAGGATAAGGACAGGGCTATAGCTGATGATGTAGAGAGTCTACGGGGAAGATCCCATTCAGGTGCCATGCTCCTATCACTTATGTTTTTTGATCAGCTATACCATTTACTGTTCTTTTTTCTTGTATTCTCTCATTTTTCCTCAGACATGCATGCAGGTTAGATGATCCTGATGTTTGCTATTGAATTACAGGATCTCCCAGTAGTGTGGCTGGTTTTGGAGGTAACTCTAATGAACTGTCTAAGTGGAAGCTCAAGTATGAATGCCTTTTGATTCCTCTGCATTGTAATAACTAGATGCTGCAAAATAAAGTTCTCATCTGTTACTTCTTTTTGTTTAAAAACAGGTCAGTTGTAACACTTGCATTGACTTTACTTACGAGTTCACAAGCAATTCTCATTGTCTGGTCAAAGAGGGCAGGAAAGTACGAGTACAGTGTCACAACTGCAAACTTTTTGGTGAGTCTATGCGTTCACTATCAGGCTGTTTACACCAGTATCCTACCACAGTTGTTGTTCTATTAGTCATATCCCTACCACAGTTGTTTTACCTTTAGTCATATTTCTCCATAGAATAAACTTTTCTGGCTTCTTACAAGAGTGTTCTGAAATTAGCTTCAGTTCCTTTTTTCTTACTAGGTAGAAGCTTTGAAATGTGCACTATCACTTGCTGCCTTGGTAAGAATATGGAAGAGCGAAGGTGTTACTGAGGATAACAGGTTTTCTACCCTTCACTGTTCAAGTCATTCCATAATGAAGAGATAAACAACAGCGATCTTAGATTTTAGACATGTATTTTAATCATTTTTACCTGATAAAAGGTTCTAGAACCAAAGCTCCGTAAAAGGTTCCACGACAATACAATTACCAGAAATCTAATTCTGAACTCGCTGAGCTTGGGTTTTGACAACAACTTTTATCATTTTACCATATTCCGGAACTTGTGGGAGTTTAACTTATGAGCTTACGTTCGTTAAATTTCTTTAGGTCGCACTATAAATATTTCTAAAAAATGATCTCATGCAGAATGACATGTCTATACTGATGAATATTGCCTTTTAACTTTACGCCGGTATATTGTAACTAACATTCGGTTTTGTTACTTTTTGAAATCCCTTTTTAGCTGACCACAATTTTTTCCTCTCTTAAAAAACTTATGTTATCTGTAGGTTGACTACTACATTTGATGAAGTTAGTGTATATCCCATTCCTGCAGCTCTTTATCTTATCAAGAATTTACTTCAAGTAGGTTTTCATTATTATCTAACAAAGTTTTCCCGATAATTTTACTTTCTGTTTTTGCATTGCTAATTTCTAGTATGTATCGGTTTGTGGCAGTATTACATCTTTGCATATGTAGATGCTCCAGGGTATCAAATATTAAAGAATCTGAACATCATAAGCACTGGCGTGTTATACCGTATCATACTTAAGAGAAAGTAAGTCATTCCTCAATTTAAAGAATCTAGTGTCAACATTTCAAATTTAGAAAAGGCTCTGTAATTCTTCTCTGCACACAGAAAGGATTAATGCATTCTCGTGTTATGTAATTATCTTTTTCCTCCACAATGGATGAGAAGGTGACAAAGGCCGACCTTCTAATTTAAAAACTATTAATCAATTAAGAAAATGCATTTTGTTTGGTCAGGTTGAGTGAAATTCAGTGGGCAGCTTTCATTTTATTGTGTGCAGGGTGCACTACAGCACAACTCAACTCTAAGTAAGGATGCTTTGTGTTATCTTAAGCATATGTTCGGAGTGTTCACCATATTCATTACGATGCTTGATCTAAATTTACTTTATATTGCAACTGTTCCAAGATAATTATAAGATTTGCTTTATGCATTTTTTGTACTCCACACTATACTGAAAGAGTTGTTTGTGCAGTTCAGATCAAGTAATGCAAACTCCTTTGCAAGGCTGGCTGATGGCAGTTGTAAGTTTCTTATTGAGAGTATGGCAGTGTTATCAGTTATGGTATCCCTTGATTGAGTGTTGGATAGAGAAAAGGGAATTATCATTTACTTTATTCTTTTGGCTTGTTACTTTTAGTAACATTTTGTGGATATGTTCCAGATCATGGCCCTTCTCAGTGGTTTTGCTGGAGTCTACACTGAGGTGAATCTGTATAAAAAAAAAAAATTCCCCTAAGAAACAGTGAATCTTTTATTAATCACAGCTTTCGATGTGTCACTGTCAGCTTCTTTGAAAAGGTTATGAAATATCTTTTTTCAGTTATTTGGCCTTAATATTTTTTTCCTGTAGGCTATAGTTAAAAAACGACCTTCGAGGAACATTAACGTCCAGAACTTTTGGTTGTATGTATTTGGGATGGCTTTCAATGCTGTTGCAATCCTCGTTCAAGATTTTGATGCTGTCGTCAACAAGTACATTGCAATTGCTTTTCCATTTTACTTTTTCCTTCATTTTATGCCAATGATGCAGGTTATGCTTGCCATATTATGCATTTACTGTGTTATTCACCGTGATCATTGTTGAGATCCAAATCAACAAAATGACGCTCGGATGGTAGTTGCAAATCCTAGAATGATCTAATTTACCAAACAATTTATTCTGGATATTTCCATATGAATTATAATAAAGGTCACATCCATTGGTAATTTTCTTGCCTTAGAATACTGGCCAAGGTTGAAGATTTGCTAGAGGATGATGTACATACGTTTACAAGGAAACAGACAAATTTGAAATATTCATCACCTGCCTCTTGTTGTGTTACAAAAGTATACATATATTCTGCATTGACGTTTATGTTATTGTTTTACAGGGGATTCTTTCATGGGTATTCATTAATTACAGTTCTCATGATCCTAAACCATGCTCTCAGGTATTAGTTCCTTTGTATATCTTGAATTGACTCGACTGGCTGGAAGAGCATCAATTTTAGTATGGGTTACAGGCTTCCTCTTATTGTTTGATAATTAAAATGCTATGGAGTGAGACCGTTTTAGCCTGTGGTGGGGAAAGGAAGTTTATCTTTGAGATGAAAATATTGAGTTGAAAATGGTTGATCACATGTTATTCATTACTTGATTTTTGATGAGTTTTTACTCCCTGCTCATTGATTATTTATTATTTCTAAAAAATATATTTAATGCCATCTTTCCCAGTCGGTTGTGTTGTTTGATGCCTGCATTTATTTTCTTCAACACATTAATTAGTATCTTTTATTCCCGAGAATCTCATCTTACTAGGGGTATTACCTGATATAGTTGATGTCATTGCAGTGGAATTGCTGTATCAATGGTAATGAAGTATGCAGATAACATAGTGAAGGTATGGACTGATTTTTTTTTCCTCGACGGCGCTAAGCACAAGCCAATTGTGAGAACACACTGTGGTCATTTATTGAGTAGGCAATAGCATAGCAGTAGGAAGAAATTCCCAAAACAATCTTTATATGGATAAAATATCAAGAACTGTCAAACAGATATTATTGTTAAATGAGTGGGTTAATGTTGTTTCTGTAAGTGTTCTTATAGGCAACTGGAAACCTCCCAAATTACTAGCCATAACCATGATAATGGAGAAGAAATGGCTTTGATTGCTTTATGAGATATGAAGGTTTCCAGCCAATTACTAATTCGTGGTGAGACTTAGATTGTTTCATCTGACAGCTGATTGAGTGAATTCCTTTGGCATGGATAAATTTCGGGAAGATGAGTGGAGAGATGTTCATAGTACTTAATTAAGATATGCTTATTGAAATCCTCTTTCTCTACTCCCATGGCTGGTAAGTCATGGAACATAGATCGACTCTTGTCATTACTAAAGGGACCATACTTAACATTTTGTTTGGCTGGACATGGCTTCAAGTGCAAGGTGGTAGAAATAGTTGGGACAAAAACAAATAAATGATGGTGTGGTTTTTGTCCTTCAATTGTTTATGGAACTGAGATCTACTGAGTTAGCTTTAAATGTTAATATGTTATAGTCAGTGTGTATTTGTTATTGAAATATACTACATAAAGGAGTGACTGATTCCACAGCGGCATTCACTGGATAAAATATAAAATATTTATGTGGGTGCCCAATTTTCACATCCTAGAAGTATAAGAACGCTGACCTTTCTATCCCATGAGAAAGGAACAACAGATGCTTACCTAACTTGATTATTTTTGCAGGTCTATTCTACATCTGTTGCAATGCTTTTGACTGCTGTTGTGTCTGTTTTTCTATTTGGATTTCATCTTTCTCTTGCTTTTTTCCTTGGTTCCACGTGAGTACTTTCCCAATTTCACCATTCAGATACAAGCAAGTAAAATATGATCTGTGCACTTCTTAAAATTCATATATGAAAACGTGAATTGCTTTTGCAGTGTTGTTTCTGTCTCTGTTTACCTACATTCAATTGGAAAGCTCCAGAGATAGCAACAAATGGTATTTTTCAGCCAGCTCGAGGGGTTAGCTCAAGGTTTAAACTATTTTCTTCTACTCTCTCTCCTCTCTCTTAAAATTTTTAAAACTAGGGAATTTGAATGCATAAGTGCATACTAACTCTTATTTTTAATCGGGCCATCATCAGAAGGAAATTTAACTAGATGATATAAGATGATTGGCGGTAAAAAGTCATTAGTGACTAGTCTACAATAGTGTTTTTACCATTGCAGCATTGTCATATTGTATTCCCACGTATGCGCTAACGTTGTTGCCTGTTGTAAGTTAAGTTTAGGTTCCCGTTAGTTGTTGCTTAATAAATGCATCTTTATTCTTTCTGCAGGCTCCATAAAAATGTCATGGCCGTCAGAAGCAGATGTTATTGAGTTCACAATCAGCCTATATTGTGCTATTTAGGTGGCTGTAGCTGGCATCTAAGTGAAGCGGTTGTTTTACATGATTGAGCTGATGCTGTTTAGTCATCTTCACATGAGAAGATATGTGACAGATTATTTTTTGGTCATTGGATTTTTTCGCCTCTTCGTAATCAACCATCAAGTTTCGTTAATTCAATGTTAACGGTTCGAAACACATCATCATCAAGCTACTTCAATTGGATGAAAGAAAACCTGTACCTCTTATATTTATAGCTTTAAAGTAATTGATGCTCAATGTGTCTTGTTGTTAATAAGATTTAAATGAGATTGTTACATGTTGTGCTAATATAACAATTCAATGAATCCTTGGACGATTAATTCGATCCTTGCCTGAAGGTAAGTGAGATATGGAACCCACAACCATAAATTAGTAAGGAATGTATTTAACTATATTTTTTAGACATGATTATATAGTTTAATATGTAATGAGCTGATTTAGGCTCCCATGAATAATGTTTCACTCTCCTGATAATGGCAGCAATGAATTTGGTGATTTCAAATTTCTACTCATGTGGAACCTATGAAAGTTGCATTCTTCAAAACATTTAACTAATCAAACCTACATTTTTGTTACAAAACACCAGATACAGGGACTTTGTGCGTGCTTCTGTTGCTTACCGGCTCTCTGGAGCATTCGATCACTGAGCCCGTTGGTGTGTCGTCCTTAAGATTAAGATTTGACAAAGCATTGCCCAATAAATCAGTTGTTGATGACATCTCTGGTGCCTCGACAGAGTTATCAGTCCCCATTTTTGTTCGAAAATTGAGTGGTCGTTTCACCACTAATTTCCAGCCGAAGCTTCTTGAATTCATCTTCTATATCTTCTTCAACCAAATCTGTATACATTGGAGATGATTCTGACATATATACACAAATGCTTGTCAGATATCTGTGATATGTTGCAGTTTTCATTAAAAATTTGTTTTGAGTTCTAATGTAATAAATATAAACTTGCCTAAAACACTGTCAACTTGTTTCAAAGAATGAATATTGTCATCGATTTCCTGTAGACAGAGCTCAACTTCTTCAACTGTGGATCTGATTTTCACGTATAGTCCGGCTGCTGATTTGTATGGCATCGGAAACCTAAATCAGGATACCATAAGTTTCACAAACTACAATTCAAAAGCGGTCTAAGAAAATAAATTATAGACCACAGTTGATATGAAGATGAAGACCTAGTTTATAAAAAAAATTCTAACTTTCTGGTGTCACATAAAGCAAGAAAAAACTGAGGCAAGATTACTATAATCAACCCACCATTTTAGATGACTCGGCATATGCAAGGACCTGGATAACTTTCTCCACCCGCTCCAAAAGTGCTGTGCATTTTTCTCGGCTCAGCGATACCTGCTTCAGTTCTCTTGCATATTTCAGGGCGACTCTCTTGTTTCCCGATTTAAGAAAAGCTACAGCTGAATTCCTGGTTCTTAAATAGGAAAAAAAATCTCAAGAAAAAGAAAGTCATTGCAAATTACCAAGAAACTGGAATTTCATTTAATGGAGAATCGATATTTATAGACAAGTACTTTTCATTTCTGAAAATATCCCCCCATATGTAGAATTATCCATGCTGTCGAAAACCGACATTACCAACTAGAACATTTTATGGCGCCTCCTTCTTTCTGCTGGCATTTACAGCACTTGGGCTGCTCACTGTCGATAGTATAAATTGGAAACACCGGGTTTTTAGTAGTTCTAAGTTCGGTAATCTCTCTCCAAGCATCTTTTCAACATCCTTTTAATGAATCTGGATAGCCTACTCTTTCACAACCACCATGTCCAATTGGTTTTTAAGTTGATACTATTTTAAGGGCTGGAGCTGGTTTTATGACTTGGTTGAGATTTTATTTATCAGGTTGAGATTGGTAGCAATGTTAGGCCTTTTTGTTGTATAGTTGTGTTCCAATAATGGAGGTTGTCAGTTAACTCCAATTTGTTTGGGTATGCCGTTCGAACTGTTTTTTTATGGTACTTTTTTTGTATGATTTACCAGCATGTTGGTCAACAAGTTTGTGCACTCCTGTTGCTGCAATTTCAAGATTAACAAGCTAGCTACTTACTGTCAATATAACTGGTGAAAATTAATTTCCAAAAAAAAAATTATTTACAGTTAAAAAACTATTTCCCATTAGATTTTTAGTGATGGAGTCCATCAAGATTGAGTATTTCGTTATGACATGGTAGGGTTGTACTTAATATCAATATTAGATTAATCTTCAATTTTCAACAGTAGATGAGAAATTATAGTTCATCAAGCTGGTATTTCCACATAAAATAACTATGTCTTACTTATGATATCGCTGGTCAATCACATTAAGCTGCTGTTCTAGCTTTTCTGCAGTCCAAATTAAGTGCAAAACACTGTAGTCCATACTCGAGGCACTAGCAACTGCAACCTCAGTAAGACAAACTTTTACTCCCTATATTAGAGAAAGAATGTCGCAATCAAGATTTGAGACAGCGGGATTTATGGAAGATGAGAGAAACCGCCCCTTTAATTGATGGAACAATTGCTACATTATGAACACATAAATCAGGAACTATACAATGGAATCCAAGTCTTAATATGACACGTATATCATCACTGCAAGGAACTAGTAACAATGTACCAGCTACGACCTCATTTCAGTGGAAAAATAGCAGATAACTCTCAAAACACAAAATCTAAGAACTAGAAGCCTGAGATGAAAAGTTACGCTATATGCTAACAAAAACAAAAGAGGAGGTTTCCCCTAGTTTAACAATATGCATTTTACATTACCTCAATCCGTTCAGCTGTGTTCATGACAAGTTGTTTTGCCTTGCCATGTGTTGACAAATAATTTAGAATCACAAGTGCTTCCTTGGATCCTAGACAAATATCTTGAAATTTTCTCATGGAAATTACACAAGAAAGTGTCCAGTGGTTTTCGGACAAAGTCTTTACTACTTCCAAAGCTCTTTCCTACAAATAACATTATCAATGTTGTGGCAAAAAGAAAACAACTAGTAGCTGAAAAAACCAAAAAAGTTGAGAAAAATAGTGGCAGCAAACCTCTAAGAGTGCGGCAAGAATGTAATTGTCTCCGGAAAGAGTGAGACTATCATCATTAGAAGTTGAAGGACGAGAAACCAAAAAATGTATTGATTTGCGAAGAAAGTGAGAGAGATGAGAAGTTACAGTAGGTGGATGGGCGGACGAGATTGGCAATAAGTCACCGGCTCGGCACATCTCCACGAGTATGCGTTGGAGGCACAGAGGGGACAAACCATTTCGGCGAAACCAGATGCATTGAACATGGGAGGGGCGGAATGAGGAAGATTCGGAGGTGGCGAGCAACCTTAATAATCAAATCCCTCCAGAAAAGGTAAAGTGGTTCCCAATCAGATCTCTGTCCGCTCAGGGCTTTGAATCTTGCTCGTCCCTTGACCTCGTCATCCCAATCACTAACCTCTTTCCGAACAAAATCAGCCACTGCCTCTGCCTCTGCTTCATCTTCAACTTTTTCTTCGTTCTCCATAGTACTACTACTACCAACTTTTTAATAGGTATAATAATGTGCTCTGCGTCAAGTACCAATAATTACTTAAAATGCCAAGGTTCCTAATCAGGCTTTCAATTATAGCTTCAGCAAATTTTCCCATTTCTTCATCGATTCATTTTATGAATGAAGGAGTTCTAATCTTCTATTAAAACCTTACCTATGCCTTGTAGGTATGATGTGGGCCCTTCTCTACGCTGAAAAGGCTTAAAAGTCACTTGACTTGAGTTGATGGAATCAGGAAGTCTTTGGTAACATATTCGATAAGGTCCAAAAGGCGGGGGAGGTTGTTCGAGAGATTGAGCAACTATATAATACTGATGTTTCAGAACCTAGGTGTATGCATCTTTTTCAGAGTCGTGCTGAATTAGCTCTGGTTCTATCTATGCAGGAAACTTTCTTGAAGCACAAAAGCATCTGGAGAGACAAAGAAACGCCAAACTTTCCATATCATGTTCCGTACTCATCATTTTTGCTTGTTGGAGAAGTGGCGTCCAGATTTCTTTCAAATAATGGCAAAATATGGTTTTTGTCTTTTTGACTGATAAAAAATTATTGGGTCGATTTCCCAGGTCAAATTGAGAACTTTCTTTTGCCATCTGAGTTTGGCATTTTGATTGTGTTCCACCGGAAACACCTCGGGGAAATGACCGGTAAGAAATAAAAAACTCATATCAACAAAGACACGCACATTCATATCGGCATATTGTCAAGAACTTGCAAACAAATCCAAATTCATCACAAGAAAAATCTTACCCTACAACAAGCCAAACCCAACTATCTTCATTCAAGTCGATCAAAAGTTCCCATGACAAAAATTTGCCTCGCTCGCCACGAAATTCCAAACGACAATTCGGTAAAACTCAACACCTCAACTAGAATAAAATTCAGTAGAGGAACATAATTACCTCGTATAATCGAATGAGAAGAAGAAGCGATCGAAGTCCCTTTTCCTCACTTTCAGGCATAGTTGCAGAATGGCCAATACGGAAGATGGGTCCATTTATCGGACTTTGAGAGATTCGATTAGGCCAAATCGGGTAAAGTTTATGTTGGCTATGGCCCATTTATGGATTCGATAAGAATTGAACTGTTTGGATTTGGTTAATATGAGGCCCAATTGTAACATATTGTCCCATTTATATGGGCTTGTTAAGTCTCAGTTTGGTGAAGCCCAATGGAGAACATAATAGCTAAACAAATTAACGCACCTTTGAATAAGTATTTGGACTACCACAATAAAATCATAAAAGTTGGATAAACGTAATAATATTTAATTCATTAAAAAATTAGGCAAAAACTTGTGTGAGACGGTCTCACGTATCGTATTTTGTAAGACACATCTCTTATTTGGGTCATCCATTAAAAAATATTACTTTCAATGCTAAGATTGAGTTAACTCGTCTCACAGATAAAGATTCATTAGACCGTTTCACCATAGACCTACTCAAGAAATTATTACACGTCTTGTAATACTTAGTTAATAGGTAATATTTAATTAAGAACTTCGAATGTATATTTGCGGAAAAAGAAATGCAATATATATATATTTGAGACGAACGAAGATAGAGTATAATTGATATTTTCTAGTACCTCACAAACTGTAATAATACCATCATATATATATATATATATATGCTAAATCCCAAACTTTGACAAACTGCAAGAAAATTAAGCAATACTGTTTCATCTCATGCATGCATTAATCGCTCATTTCAAGAACTTGTGAAAGAGAGATTGGAATTTTTCCAATTCCTTAGGTGGCAATGCGACCAAGACATTGACTCCATTATTGGCGGACGAAGCTCCGGCGATCTCAGGAAACAGCAATATGATATCCTTTCTATGGTACACGACGGGGCAACCGTAGCTCGATTTCCCCCACGGGTACACCACCTCGTCAAACCCTAGTTTCCACCATGAAGAAATCAAGAACTCCCCGTCTGGAAACCCTCGGTATATCTCCCCCCAGTCTATGGAGGACCTGGCGTAATCGTTGTTCATGCGGCTCGCCCCCTCCGAGACCATGGCCACTAACTTGGAGAACGGTTCGTGTTCGAGCTCCGAACATTTGGCTGATGCATAAGCAGGGAGCACCGCGTTGCCGGAGTAGGAGAGTGGCAGCGGCGGCCTCAGCCGGGAGCGTATGTCCACGGAGAAGAGAATCGTCGAGAGCCGATCAGCGTTGTTTTCGACGTCACGCGACAGCGCCTTGCACCGCCAGATATGCGTGGCGACGACATTGAAGCTGGTGATCTTGGGGGTTTCTAGGGTTCCAGTTCTGATCATTTCAGTCCCTATACTAGTTTTCGCCTTTTCCTTCAAGAAACTTACATCATCGGGGCTCAAGTTCATGATCTTGAATTCTAGGTCCTCTTGTTCGGCCTGGAACTCGAGATTTGCTAATTCTTCGCCAATCGGGAGTTTGAGTTTGAGTAATTCAGGGTGAGGGAACGTGACTTGCGGCGGAGACCTAGCAGCGAGGAGGCGACGGTCATTGCATGGAACCGTGGCTAATGGCTTATCCTCAAAAGCTTGTGAAGCTAGGTTTTCCAAGAAATGTTTGAAGCTCATTCCATCAAACAACATATGATTAGCTGACGTTCCCAATACAAAACCACCACACTTGAACGAAGTCACCTACAAATTTAAGGGCAAAAAATAATTACTTAACTTGATCAAAGAACGAGGATTGAAATTCGATTTATGAATTTAATTTAGGCAAAAACTTGTGTGGACCGTCTCACTGGTCGTATTTCGTGAGATAGATCTCTTATTTGAGTCATCAATGAAAAAATATTACTTTTTATGTTAAGAGTATTAATTTTTTATTGTGAATATCGGTAGGATTGACCCGTCTCATTGGTAACGTCTCATAAAAGACCTACTCTTTAATTAATTTAAAAAATAGTTACAAATTTTTCAAGATATTTCAGGAAATCGAAAAAGTAAAGGCGGTCAAGTACATATATTAAATATTTGCGAGTAGAGAGAGTAGGGTTCACCAACCCGTGCTCATTTATGAAATATTTAATGGCTTAAACTAAAAATAAATAAATAAAAGCTTATTTATTTATTTTTATATAGGTAGAAAATTAATGATATGACAATGACTATGTTCGGCCATGATTAATGATCCTACAAACAAACCAAAAAATTTAAAGTTTTTAAATTCAAATTCATCCACAAAATATTGCAACTTTAATGAAATCCCGGAATGCAATACTCGAATATTTGTAAATAAATCACAAAAAAATTTATTTGCTTAGGTTAATTAAAGGCGTAAGTGATACAGTACTCAACTCTTTAATTAATGTTATTTAACTCCTGTGAAACGGTCTCATAAATAACCCAAATAAGATATTTGTCACACAAAATACGATCTGTGAGATCGTTTGAGATGAATGTTAACTAAAAATAATTATAATTTTTTTCCTGAAATTTTTCTTACTAGCATGTGGCATTAAAAATATTTTAGATCGAGAACATGCATGTGCATATGTACCTGAAAAATGCAAAGTGGCTGATCACCTTCAACATCATCCAACCTCTGGATGATAAGCTCCCTATATGCTGGATTAGGATACACCAAATCCCCAATCTCCTCCATCGTAATGTCGGCCGAAGCCACCACGAAGCCTACACCCGGCCCGTTACACTCGATCTCCGGCCGCCCGGACTGGTGGTTCAGTATCAACTTCCCTGCCAAGAAATCATACGGAACCATGACTAGTTTCTCTATAGCCTTTTTAAGCCTAGCGGCCACAACTTCAAGGGGAAACTCAGGGTTCGGAGGGAAGAAATGCACTGTCTGGACATTGAAATTGAGGACTTTGTCGATGTTGGACAAGAAAATGGGTTTCGGGGTTTGAGAACTCTGTCGGGATGGTGATATTAGAGATGAGCTGTGGATGGTGACCTTCAAGTCTTGGATGGAAGAAGGGTGGTTAGGTTCGAGAGTTCCCATGATTTGATATTGTGTTTGTTTGTGTATACTCTTGTCTTGACTCGACCATTTATATATACTAGTCAGTGCGCGGATCCAGGGGACCACATGGGATTGCAAGCAGACGTGAAATCTTTGTGATTCGATTTTGAAAACGCTGGAGCTGTCGAAACAGCAGCTCCCGACTTCCATTTTTGCGGATGAAAACATACCTATGTTGATAAAAACTCTATTGAAGAAATGAAGATGAAAATAGAAACGTAAAACCAATATCAGATCAGGTACTGGCTTGAACCACGAAAATGATTCGCTGTCCTTAAGCGATATTTGCACCCTCTATAAGATTGCTATTGGGTTCTCAAATGCAAATAGCTTGTAGGATTTTCCAAGCCTTACGTATCCTTTGTATAGCAAAAATAAAGAACACTGCTGTGAAAACTTGAAGAAAGTATTTTTCAGAAATTTGAGAATTGTTGGTTGTTTTACGATTGATGTTTTTTCTTGCTATCAATTTTTCAAAGTGTTATCTGTTATTTATAGATATTGAAAAACACTTTTCATCACATCTTTTCGATCAAATATAACCGTTAAGAGTGGCTCTTCCGAACATGCATGACATTTGGTTCAGAACCATTGCACCGCTTCAAATTTATCGCATCATTTGAATTGAAATTAGGATAGCCAAATAGGAAATAAACATCCTTTTTTTTTATTTATATATTTGTAACTTTGAACAAATTCCAACAATCCCCCACTTGTTCAAAATATAACAAATATATCGGTCCTCAAATTTAACAATGTTTATTAATACAGCATGGTATCTTTTGATTTGAACCATACTTTAGAAAATAAATCACAAAGTAATATCGAAATTAAAGGTAGCATGAAAGCTTTGAACCAATTATTTCTTGTGATACTACCGGTAAGCTATTTCCACATAAACACTTATCAATTTTTCAAGTTCACAAAATTAACTCACTTAGCACATGTTATGGCCGTGCGCTCATCCTATTTCATGAATTTTTTTACAAGAGAAAACTCCAACACTTGATCGAAGCGGCACCACTTCAAAATTCATATAGGTAAAGCTCTTCCAGTGTATATGTTACATTATATACTTGTACTATGTACTGAGCTTTATTAAGAGTTTAATAACTCATCCCTCCATTAGTAACATCTCTAGCACTTTCTGTTAATGGGACTTCAAATATAAATGCTAAACATTCATTGATGACTTGTTGTTACCCTTTGAACCTTGTATAACTGGTTAAGTAATCATAGGTAGGGTTGCCATCATCAATAAATTAGTCAATGAGTTTAAGTCCCATTCTCGTACATGTGGATCTCACTAACTCTCTAGTAAGAGCCTTCGTAAATGGATCAGCCAAATTCGCATTTGACTTCACAAATGTAAGAGAAATTATTCCATCTTTGATTAATTTCCTTACGTAATCATGTCTTAGACTAATATGTCTAGATTTTCCATTATATATATCACTATACGCTCTGGCTAAAGTGGCTTGACTATCACATAAAATAGATATTGAAGAGATTTTATTTGAAAACCACGGTATCTCAAATAAAAGATCTCTTAGCCACTCGGCTTCTTTTCCTGTATCCGCCAAAGCCACAAATTCCGATTCCATAGTAGAATGAGTGATACAAGTTTGTTTCTTTGATCTCCAAGAAACAGCACCTCCTCCTAACATAAAAATCCATCCAGATGTGGACTTATTATCACCAATACTTGATATCCAACTTGCATCTGAATATCCTTCCAAAATTTCTGGAAATCTGGAATAATGTAGGCATAAATTCTTAGTTTTCTTTAAATAACCAAGAACTCTTCCAATAGCCTTCCAATGCTCATGACTTGGATTACTAGTAAATCTACTTAATTTACTAACAGCATATGCAATATCCGGTCTTGTGCTTTGAAGTGCATACATGAGACTTCCAATGACACTTGCATACTCAAGTTGAGCAACGGCCCTTTCATTATTCTTTACCAACTTGATACTCGGATCAAATGGAGTGTTAGCTTCTTTGATATTTAAGTGATTAAATTTCTGGATCACTTTCTCAATATAATGTGATTGAGTTAGGCAATAACCCCCACTATTTTTAATCACTTTGATACCTAAAATTGTATCAACTTCTCCAAGATCCTTCATCTTGAATGAGGAAGATAGAAACTTTTTAGTTTCCATTATACCTTGTAAGTCATCACTTACAATGATCATATCATCGACATATAAACAAATAATAACAGTAAACTTATCACTAACTCTAGTATACAAGCATTTATCCACAGTATTATGTGTAAATCCAAATGATATAATAGCAGAATCAAATTTCTCATGCCAATTCTTAGGTGCTTGTTTTAAACCATATAGTGATTTTATTAGTTTACATACTTTATGTTCATTACCAGGTAGGACAAAACCTTCCGGTTGTTCCATATAGATCTCCTCTTCGAGACCACCATTTAAGAATGCTGTTTTGACATCCATTTGATGAATATGAAAATCATGAATAGATGCTAATGCAAACAGAATTCTAATAGAAGTTATTCTAGCTACCGGTGCATAAGTATCAAAATAATCTATTCCTTCCTTTTGTCGAAAACCTTTTGCGACTAACCTTGCCTTAAAAGTATTTAAGGTGCCATCAGTATTATATTTTTTCTTAAATATCCACTTGCAACCAATGGGTTTAGAGCCACTAGGTATAAATCAACAATTTCCCAAGTGTTATTAGATATAATAGAATCCATCTCATCTTTAATAGCTTCTTTCCAAAATTTGGAGTCCCTCGAAGCTACAGCTTCTTTATAAGATTTAGGATCATCTTCTATTTGTAAAACAAATGGAATAGTCTTTATGACTCCAACTCTGTTTCCCTCTACTAAGTAGATAGAAATAAGTTGAGAGTCAATTTCATCTTGTCCTAAATTTTTTATTTTTCGAACTCTTTTACTGCTACGAAGTTCACTTGATTTTTCATCAATAATTTTTGAAGAAAATTTTCCTTGTGAACTTACAGAATTAGGAACTTGACTTGAAATTTCTTCAGTACTAGGACTTTGAGAAATATTACTTCTTGATAATAAATTCTCAAAGAATTCCACTTCACGAGATTCTATTATCACATTTGATTCAAGATTCAGAAGTCTATATGCTTTGCTATTAGCTGCATATCCCACAAGAACACTTTTGATCCCTCTTGGACCCAACTTTGTTCTTTTCGGGTTTGTGTCCTTATAATAAGCAAGACATCCCCACACTTTAAAATATTGAATATTAGGTTTCCTACCTTTCCATATTTCATAAGGAGAAACCTTTGTCTTCTTTGAAGGAATACGATTGGTAATATGACACGCACTTAGTAAAGCTTCTCCCCACAAATTAAATGGTAAATTTGCATGTAGTAACATAGAATTGACCATTTCTAAGAATGTTCTATTTTTTCTTTCAGCCAATCCATTTTGTTCGGGTGTTCTTGGTGCTGAGCATTGATGAACAATTCCATTTTGTTCACAGAAGACATTAAAATCACTAGAAAAGTACTCACCACCTCTATCACTTCTAAATATTTTAATTTTCTTATTTAATTGATTTTCTACTTCGGCCTTGTATATCTTAAACGCATTAAAGGCCTCATCTTTCTGCTTAAGTAAGTATACATATGTGAACCGAGAACAATCATCTATAAATGTGATAAAATATCTATTACCACCTCTTGTTAACATGCCATTTAATTCACATATGTCAGAGTGAATAATATCTAAAAGACTAGATGATCTTTCCACACTTTGAAAAGGTTTCTTAGTCATTTTAGATTTAACACATATTTCACATTTCTCAGTATTATTCATATCACATTGAAATAAACCATATTTTATCATCCTTTTCATAGTACTTTTACCTATATGTGCTAATCTACCGTGCCATAAATTAAAAGAAGACAACATATAAGTAGAATGAACTTTATTAATTTCATTTTCAACAGTACAAAGCTTGATCATTCCTTCATTTGAATAACCTTTTCCAACACAATTTCCATTCTTAGTCAATGTGAGTTTGCCGGCTTCATAGACGGACTTAAGACCCGCATTTCCTAAGAGAACACCACTGGCTAAATTTCTGTTCATATCAGGAACATGAAGTACATTTGTTAACATAATCTTCCTGCCAGAAGTAAAGAAAATCTCAGCATTTCCTTTACCCATAATTCTGGAGCGTCCTTCATTTCCCATTTGAATCTCTTGGCCATCATTGACATCAATGTAAGTCTTGAAGAGATTTTTGTCATAACATACATGAACAGTCGCACAGGTGTCATACCACCATCCGGGAACCTTTCCTTGAATTGCATTAACTTCGCTTACTGTAGCGACAATTTCTTCGTTCATGCAATTCACTTTAGCCTCATCTTTGGGATGTTTTTTATATCTGCAATCACGAGCATAATGCCCTGGTTTTCCACAAACATAACAAGGACCCCTTGACTTGGATTTCTTGAATTTACCTTGATCCTTTTTAGGACCAAAGTTCTTTAGTTTGCTATTTCCTTTGTTGGACTTTGAAGTACTCACGATGTTTGTTTTCTCACTGCCTATATAAGAATCTTCATTCTTGTCTCTTGCCCTTGATTCTTCTTCAATTCTAACATGCTTTAGAATCTTTTCCAAAGAAAATTCTTCGGAACTATGAAGAATCCTTTTTCGGTATCCTTTCCAAGATGTTGGTAATTTTGCAATAATTGCACCAACTTGAAAAGTTTCTGGTACTTCAATTTTTACTGCTTTTAACTTGTTAACAATCACTTGCAACTCATGAATTTGTTGCAAAATAGGCACATTATCTAACATCCTGAAGTCAAAATACTTGGAGATTAAAAATTTTTTCGTACCTTCTTCCTCTGTTTTGTATTTTGCTTCAAGTGCTTCCCAAATTTCTCTTGCTGATGTTGTATTTATATAAAAATCATAGAGCCTGTCTGAGAGTGCATTTAGAATGTGACCCCGACATATCAATTCATCTTCTTGCCTTTTCTCTCTTTTTGCCCTTAGATCCTTTTCTTCACCATCAGTCGGTTCCGGAATGCTTTCTAAATTTGGATCGAGAATGTAGAAAATCTTCATCGCCGTAAGGAGAAATTTCAGTTTGTCTTGCCATCGCTTGAAGTTCGTACCGTCAAACCTGTCCAGTTTGATCATGTCTTGATTCATCAACTTCATTGTAGCCAGTGTAGTTTCAGTCTCCATTTATCAGAAACAAAATATCGCTTAAGATTGTTGATAAAAACTCTATTGAAGAAATGAAGATGAAAATAGAAACGTAAAACCAATATCAGATCAGGTACTGGCTTGAACCACGAAAATGATTCGCTGTCCTTAAGCGATATTTGCACCCTCTATAAGATTGCTATTGGGTTCTCAAATGCAAATAGCTTGTAGGATTTTCCAAGCCTTACGTATCCTTTGTATAGCAAAAATAAAGAACACTGCTGTGAAAACTTGAAGAAAGTATTTTTCAGAAATTTGAGAATTGTTGGTTGTTTTACGATTGATGTTTTTTCTTGCTATCAATTTTTCAAAGTGTTATCTGTTATTTATAGATATTGAAAAACACTTTTCATCACATCTTTTCGATCAAATATAACCGTTAAGAGTGGCTCTTCCGAACATGCATGACATTTGGTTCAGAACCATTGCACCGCTTCAAATTTATCGCATCATTTGAATTGAAATTAGGATAGCCAAATAGGAAATAAACATCCTTTTTTTTTTTATTTATATATTTGTAACTTTGAACAAATTCCAACAACCTATTCATTTTTGTAAAACTAATTGATTCATCTGTTAAAACACTTCGTAAATATTTATAATACATTACTAGCTGCTCTCACTCAAATATTCAGACCCGACATATCATACTCGAACTCGACTTAACGACTTAAGAGTCAAGATCTACTCGAGCTCGGGAGAAAATTGCAATTTTATTTTAATCTTGGATTTTAGTTTTGTAACTTGTTAAAATTTGATTTTTATCCGGTAATTAACTTGGATTGTTTTTATTTGATCCTTTCTCGTTTGCAACCACTAAAAGTCTAAATCAACTGAATAATGCTTATTTGGACGACATTCTTCTATGTGGCCTATGTTACGAGAATAAAGTATATATTGTATACGCGCTAAACCTAGTTAAGCAAAAATAAAGAAAAACAATAAGTTTTTTTCTATAATTTCGAAATATTTGGAGATTTTTTGCTTTATTTTTATCCTTCATTTTTTCTTATATGAGTTTTAATGTATGTAACCAGTAACATAGATTTTATTCTTGCTACAATAACAACACATGAAAATTTCAGTACCAACTAAGTAATATTCCGCGGATTTAGTGATTTCTAATAAAAAAAAAAGATCAAAATAAAGAAAGTAAAGTTGCACGAGAACAGAAGAACTTTGTTATATAACTGGCTGCAATCAGGATAGAACTTAATTGGCACCCATTAATTGACAAAATTTTATGTCTAATTATTTAATTAAAAATATAAGTTTTAATTCGAATTCATCAAACGTTATTGTCGTTACAAGTTTATGGCACATGCAAATATTGGATAAGATATGCCCCAGCGACAACGATAATTAAACGAGTCTATTTTGTGTTACATATATCATACTTGATCGAATCATTAAAAATATTAATTTTTATGTCAAAAAATTAAATCTGAGGCACTTTTAGATAAATTACACTCATTATTATTATCAATGAGTCAAATTAATATTTCATTTATATAGACAGATTTTTTTTTCACACAAATTAAAAAATTCATTTAGAAATATGAATTATACAAACAACTTTTCTCATTTTCTTTTTTATTCATGGAGTGTTTCTATAAATGGTTTGTTATCTTTTTAATTGTTACAAGACCCCAAATTAAATAATGATATATCGGAAAAACAGAAGAAATATGACTAAATATGAATATATTCTATTTATTTCAAACAAACAAAAAAAGAAAACCAGACTTTGGGAGCAGTGGCGGAGCCACATGCTCATGCATCCGGACTTTAGTTTGTGTGGCCCAATTTTTTTATTTAAACATTTATATGTAAATTTTGTATAATTTTGAAATAATATGATATTAGCTCAGGTAAATCAATTTAAAATAGTAAAAGATTCTATAGTTTAAAATTCTAGCTTGGTCAGAGTCATATTTCTAGCTCCGTCACTATTTAAGAGTAATATGTATGTTGGAATGAAGAAGCTAATTAGTGTTGAAAAATAATATTTAAAATGTGTGTATTGAATATTTGAATGTTGAAAATAAGAGTTGCACGAGAACAGAACTTTGTTATAACTGGCTGCAATCAGGATAGAACTACTTAATTGGAACCCATTAATTGACAAAATTGTATGTCTAATTCTTTAATTAAAAATATAAGTTTTAATTCGAATGCATCAAACGTTATTGTCGTTACAAGTTTATGGCACATGCAAATATTGGATAAGATATGCCCCAACGACAACAATAATTAAACGAGCCTATTTTAATTTGTGTTACATATATCATACTTGATCGACTCATTAAAAATATTAATTTTTATGTCATCTGAGGCACTTTTAGATAAATTACACTCATTATTATTATCAATGAGGCAATTAATATTTCATTTATATAGACATATTTTATTTTCACACATATTAAAAAATTCATTTAGAAATATCAATTATACAAACAACTTTTCTCATTTTCTTTTATTCATGGAGTGTTTCTATAAATGGTTTGTTATCTTTCTAATTGTTACAAGAACCCAAATTAAATAATGATATATCGGAAAAACAGAAGAAATATGACTAAATATGAATATATTCTATTTATTTCGGACAAACAAAAAAAAAAAGAAAACCAGACTTTGGGAGCCGTGGCGGAGCCACATGCCCATGCATCCAGACTTTAGTCCCGGTGACCCAATTTTTTTATTTAAAAATTTATATGTAAATTTTGTATAATCTTGAAATAATATGATATTAGTTCAAGTAAATCAATTTAAAATAGCAAAAGATTCTATAGTTTAAAATTCTAGCTTGATCAGAGTCATATTTCTGATTCCGTCGCTATTTAAAAGTAATATGTATGTTGGAATGAAGAAGTTAATTAGGATCATATCTCTGATCAGAAATTAATATATATTATTTTCCAACGAACACCAACTTTATTAAATAATTTTGAATGGCCGTATATTGTAAAGAAACTAGGAAGTTGGGAGCAATTAATTCTTGAAATTATTGAATTTATGGTACTAGACATCATCACTGTATACATATATGGGGCCCTAAAAGAGAAACAGGATACGTGCATTAAATTATCGCGCGCACAGGCATAAAAATTAGTTGAAGCTTTTTCGTCGCTGTCCAACTTGCCTTCTTAATTTATATTCGCCAAAAACTTGTGTGAGACGGTCTCACGTATCGTATTTGTGAGACGGATCTTTCATTTGGGTCATCCATGAAAAAATATTAAATTTTATGCTAAGAGTATTACTTTTATTGTGAATATGGGTAGGGTTGACCCGTCTCACAGATTAAGATCTGTGAGACAGTCTCACATAAGACTTTTTATATTCATTTGTCTCATGTGATATATATATTACATAATATACTTTTTGCGATATGCCTAGGGTAGCGTCATGACATATATTAAGAAAAAATTATGATTTTTATTTTTATATATTTAGTTTTTTACGATTTTTGTATTTTATATATATGGTCAAATTTTTAAAGTATTTTTTATTTTTATTTTATGATTTTAATGGTTTTTTATTGAATGTGCTGACAAAATTGTACCTTTGATATGTTGATATTTGGAAAAGATTCCCATTAAAAATATAAAAGATGACGACAAAATTCTCATTGATTTAATTTGATTTGAGGTGGATTATACCAAAAATGGTGTATTGTCCAAAATTATTGATTATAGGTGAAGTTGCCAAATATTCTACTTTTTATATTAAAATTGTGTACATAAATTATAGACAAAAACTTGTGTGAGACGGTCTCATAGATCGTATTTTGTGCGACGAATCTCTTATTTGGATCATCCATGAAAAAATATTACTTTTTATGCTAAGAGTATTATTTTTTATTGTGAATATTGATAGGTTGATCTGTCTCACAAATAAAGATTCTTGAGACAGTATAGCTACTCAAAATTATATACCTAAAATTTTGATATTAATAAAAAAAATCTACATTTAGTGTATTATACCTTGATGATCATTTTGTGATTTGTAGCCCCCCACCCTCATGGTATGCTTCATAAAGTTGGTCCATCCATTTGACTTCAAGGACAATGGTGTATTATTATTATTATTATTATTATTATTATTATTATTATTATTTAGTGATGCATTTATTGAATTTTTAATTCAATTAACTAATTCTTTTTATTTCTGCAGTAATTTTTTTTTTAAAAAAAATAGTCTATCTAGAACTGAATTGTCATGTTTTAAATTTTTTTCATACAACTCCCCAAAGGTGGATCTTGATAAAAACAATTTTTTTTGAGTGGACCGTCTCACGGATCTTAATCTATGAGATCAACCCTACCCATATTCACAATAAAAAGTAATACTCTTAACATAAAAAATAATATTTTTTCATGGATGACCCAAATAAGAGATATGTCTCACAAATACGATCCGTGATACCGTCTCACATAAGTTTTTGTCATTTTTTTTAATAAAAGTTCTAACTCTTATTTCGTCACTGGAGACACATCGGTAATATCGGTAGAGTAGATGCTACCTGTGGGGGCAGTGCCCTCACAGGATCTCAGCCATTGATTTTACATGGTGATTAAATCTGGGTCTTTGATCACTTCATGGTGTGTATGTGTGTTTAAATCTGGGCCTTTGATCACCTCATGGGGGCAATGCCTCACAAGGTAGGGTGAAATAAACCGGTAATATCTAGTGTCGTGTCACCAATTTTACAAAGATCTAAGATTTATTATTATTGTTTTTTAAAAAGGAAAATTTGCTATTCGTTGCTAATCAAAAGGCATCCAACTATGTAGGGAACAACTCATTTAATTTAATCTCAACCCCCCTCACCCTCACCAAGAAACTGTACAAATTTATGCTGTCTAATGCCTTAAATTAGTAAATCTCTACTCCCGTTTCCCCCACAAACTGATCACTCTAATATATATATATATATATATATATATATATATATATATATATATATATATATATATATATATATATGGAACGAATGAAAAATGAAATATATTTGTATTTTGTTTACACATACAATAGATGGGAGAAGGATTTGAGCTTTACTAAAATTCATCAAATATGTTGCTATTCTCTTCTCTTAGTTTTTGAGTGATATTTTGTTAGTGAAAATAATGTGATAGATAAAATAGGATTATCTGAATTTGTATTTAAATCCAGAAATAGTTGAAAACTTTAATCGATGATTTTCAGATATTTTGGATCATGATTCCAATTAGATAATAAAAATTATATACAAAATATGTCTCACTCTATACATATGATAGATAAAAAATTAACCATAGCCACTGTACTTTGGTGAGGGTTTTGTTCATGTTACTCATATGAACAGTGTTTTTATCCATTCAGCACATGAAACACGCGACACATTTGATGAGTGAATAAATCATGGTCACTCATTCAACCATGATGTATGGATAAATGGTCATGATTTATCACTCAACACACGTATCATGTGTTGGGCAGACGAGAACACCGCCAAGATCGCCATCAATGCATAATGCAATTAATATTGGTGGGTGAATCGAGCAGTTTGACTGCGTTTATGTTCAGTGCATGTGGCATTATATGGTCTTGACTTCATTGCCATATTCAAGATCAGCACTTCAAACTAATTTTATTCAGCCAGAGATTCTTGTCATATTTAATCCAGACAGAAAATTATCAATCTTGTTTCTAATGAGTTATTTTTTAAATTCTAGCATCGAACAACACACAACCCGACCGCCATTCATCTGATAAACATTAAAATAAATCGATAAATGTTTCGAATAAATAAATCACCCTATATGTGGGGGGCTTCATTCCTGGACCACATCGACCAATAGTTCCAATTAGCTACTCATACCTATCATAATTATTATATTGGTGGAGCTGATTTCTGGGAAAGGAAGCGAGTGTCCATGCACATTTTGCGCCATCAAAGAGGTGGTGCACCACAAAAAAAATTTCTGATTAGCGACGGTTATTTCCGTCCCTCAAATCAAACCGTCGCTAAAGTCTGCGACGGTGTTTAAAACATCGTCGCCAATTAGCAACGGTTTTGAGTAGACTTAAAAGAGTACTATTAAAGTCCATGCATGTCATTCCCAAGGGCAGCATTGTTTCAGTTTCGGATGCCCCGAAGGCGAACAGCTTTCTTTTTCATAAGAAAAAAAAGACTTAGAAGTGTACTATTAAAGTCCATACCTGCATCAGCCCAGCTAGCGAACCGTGAGCTCGAGTACAGCTGAGCATATCATTATGTGATTTTCTATTCATCCAAGAACAATGATCTTATCAAGCATCCATCGTTTACTCGCATTCATCAGGGATCTTTCATACATGTTATGAACAATGATCTAATGCATAAGATTCCATATGCCACAGGTTTTATGTACCAAATTAAACTTGAATTAGTTCATATGCACCTAATAAGTTCTTCATTTGTTTTACAACTAGCGGATTCGTCAACTAGATCAAGGTTAAAAGAATACACATGTTAAGCAAATAATTTCTCCAGGGCAAGGAGCTTCAAGAATTGTACTCCTTCTTGACTACAGCATGTTCCAGCTTTGCTTTTCGTGCAGTTCTTCTCTTGTGTTTGATTTGTCGGACATACTCAGCAATGAGGATGTGGAGCTTAGGAGCAAGCTTGCTAGCAGAAGAGACATTGAGTCCCGCTCTCTTGAGAGCACATGCCATATGCTTTTCAGCCTTTTGAAAATGGATAGGGCAATAAGAAGGGACAGTTGATCTTAGTATTGGTTTCCCACAAAGTATTGGTCCGGTGGTTGAACTGGCATAAATAATCACAAATGGCGAGGAAAGTCAACTTCAAGTAAATAAAATAATTCATTGTAGTGAAAATCAGTGTCCATGAAGGCGATAAATTAGCTGAGATACCATTTAGATCTTATGCACGAAAAAATCCACACCAATAATATTACTGTAATCATCATCAAGGCATCACAAATCTTGGTAATTTTGTAAATGTGAACGGTAGTTCAAGGCTTCAAAACAGGAACAAAGGATATTTCTCAGCTCATGGAGAAACAGTAATTTAATAACAGTTATCTCCAAAATCAAATAGATATGGGGCAATCAGCGTCTGGAATAAAAGACCATCTTTGCTTACCGTCCATTTTAATCACTTGCGATCTATAGTATAATACCAATTCAAATCATGGATCATGCAGATGGACGAACGTTTAGACACAAAAGTCAATTTGAAACCCACATAAAGCGCAACACCTCCCAGCCCCCCACACCCAAAGCAAGCAGAAATAGCAGCCGATCGTTACTAACCAAAAGTTGACACGGGAGGCAGAATGCTATTTGCCCCAACTCCAACATCTTACTGAATAACTGCCTCATATAAAGCTTAAGTTATTGGTGAGAATTAATGTAATTAATGTCACGAAGATCTAAAGCATTAAAGACATGAGCAGTGATTAGAGCCCCAAAATGAAATTGTTGTAGAAACAACACATTCTCCTATAACCTACATAAATTTTGAGGATGCAATGATAAAGCCATGCTTGTGCCGAGGGAAGAAAAGAAAATGATAACGCAGAGCCAGCCCATGTACAAATGGATATATTATCAACTCAAATTTGTGTTGGTACACATCAGTACCAATACCAAACTACAAAAGCACCAAAATGAAGAGGTTCGGTTACAGATAAAACTGTAATACCCAATCACACAAATTATGAGGTCCAGTTAAGTGGGCACGTAAATCAGGCTCAAGTCAAACAGAAAACAATCCAAGCTCGGTTAGAACTTTTTGAAGAGCTTTAGATTGTGTAACGGGTCAATATGAAATCCAATTTTAAATGTCCTTCAATAAACAGAGTTCAACCACAAGTAGCTCAACACTGTTTTAAAGCTCAACGTTATTTTTTTACCCGTATTTTATCAAGCTGAGCCAAAGAAATTTACGAAGGGGAGAGCTATTTTAGCGATTGCTTAAAGGCAAAGTCGTTAATTAGCTCACAGCACAGCTGCAACTTTCATGAAGAGATAGTTTTATGCCTCACTTTAGCAAAGTATACAACATCAATCAACAATCCATTGATCATGACAAAATACTTGCATTAATTTCATCCTTATATGAATACATCCAGCTGAGCCAAAAAAAAAAACAGAATTACTCTTTGTTTGGAAAAAATGCTTATATCCATTACCTTCAACCTATGTTATAAAACTTGACAATAACAAAATGTTTAAAGAGGTTATATCTAGAAGGATCAGAGAACATGTTTTCAAAAGACATAGCAGCTAAACATCTTCTTTCAATTCTCGGATGTTCTTTATGACAACTATTTATTTTTTTCATCTAACAAATTTCCTATGCCATTTACGAGATAGTAAAATAAATGTGGGCTTCCATTTCATAATTTAATAAGCTATTTTAGAAGTATCAATTTATTTAATTCTCCTTCGAATGTTTCTGACTTTCTGTTAAGGGAAATTTGGTGTGATAGCATGTGGCGTCATCAGTTTACGAACTCATAAGAGACTCGGAATCAGATCTGGGCAGTCAGATGTTAAAACAGGCTCATCATATAAAGCAATTCCTAGCATAGACTATTGGGGATCAGGCTACGCAAGCACAAATTCGAAAAACAAAACACTCAAATATATGCTAAGAATGCTAATATATTACCACCTTTCCGGTGTGATAGATAAATCAGTCGACGCAATTTTGAAAAATCAAAGGAATCATTCCATGTCACAGGCTCACAGTGACAAGATCTAACCCCAAACAAGGACGACGACAACGGGTTTAAAATCTATTACAAAATAATTTTTGCAAGTTCAGCACACATGGCATTTACAAAAGGATTAGAACCCCAAAGGGCCTGAAATGCTCTCAATTCGCAATTAACGGGTGAATCATACATGTGTCACTGGCTCATACTTTCACGCTAACCAGCGTTTCACAAGACAGGTAATGTGGAGCAAGAATGGTCTGATTCGTCCTCTTATTTTATATTAGGATTATGACGAATGGTCATGATCGTGCCCCGAACCTCGTTGATTTGAATTTAAGTAATTTTCTACCATATTTCATCACCAGTCATGAAAAATCCCCTCCAACTTTCATTTCCATTACTATTTTTAATTAAGAAAAAAAATAAGTCTTTCCTCACAACAATCACGCATTTCCAAATACCAACCAAAGAGACGTCCGCTTATCTCCTATTGAACAGGAGTACATGTGCCTCCTACCCAATCAATCAACATCATCCCAAAAGACAGACAAATTTTGAATACACAATCCTCTGCGGATATAATACAATAGTGCTGTAAATTAACTATAATTAGCAGCCTCGAAGTAGTTTATAGTATAAAAATAAATCCAAACCTCTTGATGGAGAAATTGCAAGCCTTGTAGAGCTTCTGCTTGGCATCGGACAGTATATGCATATGGCAAAATCTCGTCATCGCCATAGCCTTAGCCTTGCACCCGTGAACCCCACACCTACTATTATTCTTATTTGTAACCCCCGGATTCCCATTATTGTCATTTCCATGTGCGTTCTCTGCGATCACAATGGTGCAGTCCCCCCGGTTCCAATTAGTTATATCTCCCTCTTCGTCCTCTTGAAAAGGACTTTTGCCGAACTCCCAATAGTATTCTCTGTACTTGAATTTGAGATCCTCCATCAACGCCCAATAGTGGTCCCTGTAAATTCGGGCCAACTGTTTGACCCTACGTGAACGGCGCTTTAACAGTTCCGGCCGTGTCAGGAACTGCGATTTGGATAAAATTAGGTCTTCTTCGAATCCATCGATTCGCACAGGAACCGCCGAAGATGACGATGACGGGAGGTCGAGCTGAGAAAATAGTTTCGGTTCGGTTTTGAAAGACGGGTGGGGTGTAGAATTTTGATTCTGCATAACGGCGGCGGCGGCGGCGGCGGCCGCTGGGGCGGTGGAGGGCATGAAGTGTGTAGAGAGAATGGCTTGCACCACCGAGTCTTATTGGGCCTTTCTTAGCGAAGCGCGAGTGAAAAAAGGGAAGGGCCACACTGTGCCAGTCTCATTGTCTGGACTTTGGTTCAGTCAATGTGATTTGGAATTAACATTTGACCTTCACCATTTTCGTCGACATCAAAATTTCAAATTTGAGACGATGTTTCGATTCAAAACTCGATTATAATAGTTTCTATCCCGCTCAAAAAGATCGTAGAAAATTTTTTATATCTCGGGTAAATATCGTTTTTAACACATACGAAAAATAACATTAAAGTTTCGTGAAAAATAAATGATCATATATATCTTTATTTTTAAAAAATATTAAGCAAAAAAATCCCTCCTTTAAATTTGGATCCAAATTTTATTTTAAAAGGTGAAACAACAATAATTTTGATGATGATAATAGTAATAATTTATATTAATAATATTCATAATAATATTAATATAGAATAACAATAAAATAATTATTTTAAAAAAATGAAACCAGTAACAATATTAAAATGATTAATAATAATAAAAACATTAAAAATACATGTTTATTAATAAAATTAATATTATTAGTAATAGAAACTAACAAATAAATTAATTATAATAGAGATATTACTAAAAAAATGACAAAATTAAATTAATTATAATAGAGATATTACTAAAAAAATGATAACAAATAAATTAATATTACTTCGTGGTATTTACCTCATTTGGAATTTCTCGAGCATCATAGATAAAATTTAGTAAGAACTAATTTTTTTTTATTTTTTTTATTTAAGGATTCGATTTTTTTAAAAAAATAATGATGATAAATAATTGAAAAATATAATTTATTTAGAATTTTTATTAACCAAAAATTCTAAATTTGTTATTTAAATTTTTCAATAAAATAAAATTTATTTTATTTATTGTTGTTTCACTTTATGAAATAAAATTTGGTTATAAATGCAAATAAAAAGGGGTTTTTTGCTTAAATTTTAAAAACACGGGGTTGTGTAAGATAATTTATTTTTCATAAGGGGTATTATGCTTTTTCTTTTTGGTAGAAATGATATTTTTTCCTTAAATATATGTAGACTTATTAAATAAAATACCTATTTCATTAAAATGTTTAGACATAGACAGGAAATACCTATTTCCTTAAAATGTTTAGACATAGACAGAAAATCATACACCAGATTTCATTATGTAAAATATTCCATTAACGGTTGCCTGGTTGACTTATTAAATAAAATACCTATTTGATATAGCTAAGAATTATGATTATCTGAATTATTATACAACTTCGTAAACGGAGTTAAGTAATCGCAGAAAGGTACTCTAGCTAGCTTGTAAACTGGTCCAAGTATCTGGTGGAGTGAAATCTTCGTGGGTTATCACCTGCGTCACGAGCTAATGTAAATTGAGAGCTAAAAAGTTTAAGCCTTCTCCCTTTGAATGATGAGAACCCCTACTATTTATAGATATTTTTGGATTGTATAATGGGCTTGGGCTTTTATATTAACTTGGACCTCAAAAATGAATTGAATAATTAAATTGGGTTATTACCCATCATAAGCCCCCCACTCTCGATCATTTCTAAAAAAAAATAGAGATGATGGAGAGTACAAATTTAATAAAGTGAACTAATTAAGGCACACTATGATAATTATATATGGGAAACGGACGCTAATCAAGTTCTTAATCATCATTTGGGACTAATTAATCAATTATAAAACAGGGTCTAAATTTTTTTTAAAAAAATGCGGAACGTAGTGAAATCAAACTAATATACATGTCAGTATAAAATACAATACAAGTCCTGTACTGCATACACTCAAAATAAACTAAGGTTCAACATCTGAATATCAAGTGTCAAAACCCTATATACATCCAAGTCCGAAGTCTCCACTCTATCACGATCTCTCCTCATCTCCTGGACCCTGAACCTGTCCCACCTGTTGTCATGTACACATACAAACAAGACAACAGCCGGATAACTCCGGTGAGAATAAATCACAGTATAAATCAAAGAACATGCAGTCATATGTTCAATACAAAGCATGAAACAGATAACAGTAATACATATCAAAATCAGAAATGTAAACAATATCAATCTGTCGACAATACTCGTGACTCCACGATTCAGACTAGACTCAATCCTAGCCTAGGGATCCCGGTGTCCAGATGTGGCATTCCTATATCGACAAACAGTAATAGAAAAGACTCCAGTTCTATCCAAGTCGATATAACCAAACATCCAGTGTCCAGACGCATCCGTCATAGACTATGGTCTATCACCATATCTTGTGACATCGTGCAATGTACCCGTGGTTACCTGCCACTATCAGGTACTTCTGCCACAAGATTACTCGTCTAATGCATGCTCCTATAACTCCATAGAACAAGCATTTAAATCAAATCATTAAACACAATGATAAACAAATAATAAGTATGTGATTTAGGGAAACTCAAGTACATCCTACTTGAGTCGATGTCCCAATACACATTGACTTATACCTTTCGTTGCAGTTTCGGTCTGGAATCCAAACTCTGTCAATCCCTCAATCTGACAATGGCAATACCAATAATCTCATATCAATATACCTTTTAAATTACTAACAATCTGATTAATCTGGATTTAATTCAAAATCAACGGCATAACGGTACAATCTCAGTATCCCCGTCAATACCAAATCAACAGACATCAATTACCAATCATAACTCATATCCATTACAATCTGTAATTCAATCACAATTCAAATCTGTCTGGTATAAATCAATATATCCTAAAAATTCATAACAATTCCATAATCAGTCTGTTTCTCAATCTGACTTCGATTCTACGATGTCTAATATGTCAAGAACATCATATATGAATTCCATTCAATTCTGACAACATCATAATTTCAAAGCATGTCAAAACGTAGTAAAACTTACGTCAAGTTCTAGTCTACGTTGCTAGGAACTCGGTACCGAAGTCGGATTACAATTCAGACGGACGGATTGATCGCAAATCGAATTCTGGAATCAAGGATCAAAGCTTTCCCCGGATTCTCCTTTTCTTTCTGAAATGGACGAGTATATATATATATATATATACACACACACAACATGCAGCAAAGCAAGTGGCTGAATGTGCGTACTGCACGTCTCGCGCATATGCGCGACCACCTTCCGCGCATATGTGCGAGACATTCTGTCTCGGCGCGTAGCTTCACGGGGACTCGCGCATATGTGCGACACTCTTCCGCGCATATGCGCGAGGATTTCTTCACAACTCTCGGGTTGTGTCGTGCAGATGCGCGGATACACGCCGCGCATATGCGCGAGGCCTACTGTCTGCTTGGCGCATGTGCGCGTGTTTTGTCGCGCATGTGCGCCGATGCTACTGTCCTCGCACATACATTTCCACACGTATTCTTATTTCGTGTCCTGATTAATCATCTCATAATCATATCAAATTATATATCAACAATTATAGATTACTAGGATGAAATTTCCGGGCATTACAATTTACGTGCCATAAAATTTTACTAATGATTCTATTATATAAACTTATTTAGGAAATATGTAATTTCCTTTTTCTATGACGCGTCAACCGGAATTTTTGGGATTCTAATTTATAGTCTTCCCATATATAAGTTTTATATTGGTAGATAAAAATCTCAAGACACTTATATAACTATATAAACGTATAATGTTTGATGGAAAGGAGAAGATAGTGAGATAAAGAAGCAATCATCCATTTGAAGCTTTGACCGAGAGATGGGTAAGCTAGATGTCCTTTTCAGCCTTCTTTAATATTATTTTATTATACCTCCATTAATGTTGCACGGTTGAAATATGAGTCTTCATCTTTTTCTCTTGACCTTGTTTTATTTTCATATTTTATTCTTGAGTACGAGACATGAGATTCTGTTTCAGTCAAATATGGATCTCTTGGCTAATCGGTGGACAGAAAGGTACCTTGTTTTTTCCAAGTGAAGATGTCAGGATCGTTGCTTTGCTTCACTCGATGACGAAGTAATCGATGTTCATTCCCGACTATGATGGTTCTGATCCAGGAAGAAGTAGGATGTGCAGTATTGCTGCAGGCATTGAAAAAATTGCTCGTAGCTGCTCCAGGTTAAGGGAAGATGGCTGATATTCCTTGTAGGCGATGATGAGTTAGTCGATGATCACTCCGATGGTAGTCTTTCGATCCAATAGATGATGAGGCTGCCTATTTCCAGCCCCGAAGAAAGGAGGATTCCGTTATTGTTCGAGGAGGCGTGAAGATGGACGTAGCTAACTTTCGGCGATGACGAGGCTAGCGGTGTGCGTCCCTACGAGTATATGGCTGATTTTGCGCCTAGCGACGATTTCGAGTGGATTTTTTTCGATCGATGCTATGGTGTGGTGATTTGCTGTCGAAAATTTGAGGAAGCGATTATCAATCAAGGAGGCGTAATTTGGGCTATTTTAAAATGTTTATGGCGGTCAGCTCATTGCTGTTGTTGTTGCGGTCTCGTCGATGGCAGTGTTGGTATTGTGACGGAGATTACAAGTCTTGGTGGCAACCATCAATGGGGGTGGCGGGATCTTGGTGTTGGTGTCTAGGAGTTTATTTTCTTAAACTTCACTTAATTATCATTATATTTGAAGTAATAAAATTTAATATCAAATTTTGTGTTTGGATAATTTTTGTAGGAATTTAGATATACTTTTTTGCAGGGTGCGTTCCTCGAGGAAAAGAATATTCTTTGTTGATGGCCAACCGACGGCCGAGCCGAAATTTATCGGGTAGCTCTAGTGGGGATGAAGACTCTGATAGTTACCATTCCTTTAAAATGGATTCAGTGCCCGACGACCTGGGGTTGGGTGAATGTTCAGATGGTAGCGATAAGGGTGCTCTAATTTTTCAAGATGTCGAGAGTCTATGTAACGTGTTAAGAATCCCGCCCGAGTGCGACCTTAGGTTTCCGATATTAGGAGATGATTGTCACGATCCACCGTCTGGATATTTCACTGTGTTCCTCGAATTTTTTGCTTGTAGGCTATTATTTCCTCCACAACCGCTTTTATTTGAATTAGTAATAAGTCTTGGTATGAGCTTTAGCCAGTTAACGCCAAACGCTGTTATTGTTTTTTCGGTCTTTTGTCATAAGATGACCGAAATTGGAATGCCCTTGAGCGTAGAGTTGTTTCACTCCCTTTTCTCAGCGTGTCGAAGCCGACCTGATGCGCGGATCCACTTTCAGCCTCGGACTAATTGCAAATTTTTGTCCAGAATTCCTTCTTCAAAGAGTATTTGGAAATCCCATTTTTTCTATCTTAAGGATTGTGGGTGGGGAGTGTACTCGTAGTTTGGAGCTCGGGGTTGCGTGTGATCGTTATGACAGAGGCTCGTCGTGCTTACCAACTGCAGTGTCGTGCCTTAGGTCTTTTTGATGAATTGTTTGACCCTAGGAGTTTACTGGGCAATGGTATTTTCCATGTATCATTTGTTGGATGCGTATTCGTTTTCATGTGTTATTGTCTGTATTTTTGTTGATCTCCTTGTATTTCATGTGTACCATGGTTTTATTTATTTGCAGGTGATAGGCTTGATTTGGCTACCATTCGGGCTCGCAAGGCCGCAACGGAGAGACAATCTCCGTTCGCAGGGAACAATAGAGTGCATGGTGAACGTGGAGCTCATGTTTCACATGATAATGGACGCAGGGGTATGTCATCTGCACTACCTGAGGCTGTCCGTGGTTCAGATCTTCAAGTTTCCAAGAAAACTACTTCTTCTTTGTCAAACAAAGTTTCAGACTCTCGAGTTGCGAATGTTGAAGGGGGAGAGGCGAGGAAAAGAATTCCCGAAGAAGTGCGAAAGAAAACTGGCGATGAAGAAATAAGATATCCTAAGAAAACCCGTGTAGAAGTACTTGGAGCAACTTCCAAGAATTCACGTAACAAACATATTTTTGTTGATGGGGTGAATCATAAAGAGAAAGCTGATTCTTTCTGGGACTTAAGTGATCCGGAGATTGGATGGAAGAAAGGACGAAGTATTGTGGGAGACTTTGATATGCTCCAACTGTTCGTGTGTAAGAATCTTTTCTTTCAAAATATGGTTTCCGAACCTAGTCACAATCAATTTAGTGCCCCTTTTCCGAACCTAGTCACGATCAATCTATGTTCCGTATGAACTTAATTTAGCAAAAAATGAAAAGTCAAAAGCAACTGAGGCAATTTTCTCAAAGGCATGCCTGAATTGTATTCATCTTTCAAAAATTTATCAAATTTCGTTTATAAAGTCGTATGCTGTACTATTTCAGTTCAATTTTTGAAAATGGGACAATAAACTAACAAAATCAGGTAGCCCTCTAAGCTCGAAAATTTACTTGAGTTTGAGCTTGACTGAAAATTAGTTAAGCCGCAACTCGTATGCTGTGAAAAAGTACGTACTCTTATGTTTTAATCATGTCATAGTATAATGTTAATTACTTTGATCATGCGCTACATTTATGGATAATAATACAGGTTCGTCTTTGGCTGGGGCAATCGTAGTTGATTCTGGCTACGATATGGAGATTGTTTTTCAGTGTTTGTGGCCTCTTTTTGATCCCATGATTACAATCGATAGTCTGACTCTCCACCGCGTGAGAGAGTTGACTGAGCTATGCCAAACTAAACATTACATGATCAAGAAACCTGTAGTTTTCTCACCAAGATGGGGTAGCATATGTTACGGTAGATGTTGAGGCCAATTATGGTGTTGTGTACATACATATTCAAGCTCTGCAGCACATAAATATAAAGCCAAAATAATAGCTTGCAAGAATGTGCTGAACTCCCTCAAAGAAAGCCGGATTCCTTGCACAGAATAGAGACCTGTTATGATAGCTGATTTGCTGGATTTTCCGCATAGCACTTAAAATCACACTTACAGGGTGAAGTACTTTTCTTCGTTTCTTAATCCGATCATAAAATATATGCCTGCCTTTTTATAATATATATCTCAATAAAGGCTCGTATAACATGATCAAACTGTAAAAAGATATATGAGCATTTGTCACCCATCGCAGCAAAGAATAAAATCATTTGCAGAACCATAATGAGAGGATCTTGCGCTGTTTTTTGGACAGTAAAGTGGAATTTTACCCCTTCGTGCATTGAGTCATGCTATTTGCTGGTGCGGTTTTAGACTTTTTTGCTAAAAAATGTGATATTTTTGCTGGAAGTATTATCAATATTCATGCATTCATTGAATATGTTTCTTATCGTATAACATATATTAATCTTTTATAGTTGGATGTCTTCTATATCTAGATTTCCATCGGAGTTTATCCGTTTAGCAATTATTTGAATGTCTAGTCATTTAGTGTGTGTGTTTATGTATTGGTGGTGGTAGGCCAGATTTCACCACTATACTCGTTGATTTTGATCAGAATCAATCGAAAGTCCCTAAAAACTATTTGCTTCACCAGTGAGCTAATTGGTTGATCACAGATGTAAAACTTGTGATCGATCTCGACCTTGCTTGAACAACCCGGCCAAGCAAACAAAATGTTCAAGTTCTTATTTATATGTACTAAAGGTGGAGATGAAAACGTGCATGTAATCAAGACTTGTATTTCTGGCAAGAGTATGGGATCTTTAAGGTCTGTCTTCTCATGCATTCTGTGCTTCTAAAAATGCATTAAATTCCTCTCTGGCTTTGCGGAGGCGTGGCGTGATGCAAGAACTCGGTGAAGCAGGACTGAGTGTAGGAGACAATGCAGAAAAATGAACATGGCGACATGAATTAGACATAGATACACTGTGCAACAGTCTGGATGCAGATGCTGCACTTGAATTAACAGTGTTGTTGACCGTACTGCTATTCTTGAGACCTCCTTTTCTACTTGTATTACTGTTGTTGGTGGTGGTGCTTTTATCGAACACGAAACCAGTCGTGACGGGGAGCTCAGCATCATTAACATTACTGCACCGTATTAGCTCCATCGGCAGATCAAAAAACAGACTTGAAGAGCTGTCCCCGTCATCTTCATTGTTCATATAAATGGCCGATGATCTCCACGACCCGCATTCGAACTTCTCGAGAGAAACTCTCTGGGAGACCACTACATGTCCTTCATTGACTCCCATGTGATCAGCTGGATGTGGAATATGTTTTCTTGACCTCACCGGTTTTGCATTCTTTCCGAATCCTGGGAGGAACAAGCAAAGTACTCCACATTTGAACCTGTCGGCTTGGTCACACGGAACCGATTCCGAGTTTTTAAGTACCATACCATGATGCAAATGATGATCATCGGCTCCAGAGTATTCTGGTCTTTTCTCAGTTTCTTGAAGGGTATCGATCTTGATAGCATGAGACAAAAGATCAAAGTCGACTGATGGTTGGCACGTCCGGCCTTCCCCACAAGACTTGCTCCTCCTCATGTGCCTCTCACGGAGCTGCTCCAAATTGGTGATGGCCACCGATTGCTGACGATATAATGGGTTGGTGACGTGATGACCACCTTTACGTTTGGCCTTCTTCTGCTGCTGCTGCTGCTTCGACGGTGACGAAGTGACCGAGCTTGGGAGGCTAAAGCTCAGGAACTTGCTACTGATACCGCCCTTTCCCTCCCATTTAGAATTCTGAGCTGGTTTTATTGAAACCGGATCCACTGAGATTTGCTTCTCGTTTTGTGTTCCTCCTTTTTGAAACTTGGGCTTTTCCCAATTTAAGCTTTCACGAGTGCTACTTGAACATAGATCAGTAAGCAGTTGTATGTTGAAATTAGTGATTTCTTGTGTGCAGAGATCAGCGTGAGGCTTGTTCTTTGCCATGTTGTTTTGTTCACGTAATTTGGAGTGATACATTTGTCTGCTACTTATAATAAATAAGAGCTGATGAAATTCGTGGGTGCCATGCACGTAGTTTTTCTGGTTGTGATCGGCATGTTTAATCCTTTGACTTGCTATTGTTTTGAGTTCTTCCCACGTCGTACAATTCTTAATTCTGGAGGTTAAGAATAATTATTATTTTATGCATACTTTTTATACAAATTTTAAATTCATTTGTATGGTATTGATTGATATGCTTGAAAATCCGTTGCCACTAAATTTAGTTTTCCAAGTATTTTATTTTGGTCTTCTGACTTGTACAAATTGTGTCTTAGTTATGTATAACTTTGTTTTTTTTAGTTGTTGGTTTTAATCATGTTTCGTCGGAGTGCTAACGTGAAACGATACATGCTGATATGATACTGAGAAATGCTTGACATGACATCGAAAGTTGATTATATATCAGAAACCACGATAGCATTCCGGTGAAAGATGACTAAAAACAAACAAAAACCAAAATTACAAGATTAAAATACAAATTTAACCAGTCGGAAGACAAAAAATGACAACATAAATCATTAAATCGACTACCTATCCTTTAATTGATGTACAAAGTATGAAAACTTTGAGTAGAAAAAGCAAAATTAAAATTCAAAAAATTTAGTTGCTGTCTAATGTCCCCATAATTCTCTCTATGAAGTGGTTGACATTATATGCACTAAAACACAAACAACATAATTGTTGATAGTCGCTGGGCACCAACTATACAATTTTCTTCTTACTTAATTTAAATCTACTTTATGCTTAGAGTAATCCGGATCCGATCCGTTTTAAGCAGGGCATCTTCAAATCCGACACTTTGGTTATAGGCATCGAATTTCTTGATTTCTGAATTTTCTTTTTCTTTTTTTTATTTTGTTTTCATGAAGATCAATTTTGACAAGCCAAATGATCAGTAATTGAGTCACTTTCTTCATCAAATAATATAGTATAGTGTTATACCCGCAAGCATATAAATTTTTAGATTTTTAACGTCCCCACACTCCCAACATATATATATATATATATATATATATATGAACAAATTAATCAATCATGGCTAGGTGTCATCTAACTGATGATCCAGGCAGGTAGATTTTAAATTTGTCTCTATATATATATATATATATATATATAGGCAAAAACTTATGTGAGACGGTCTCACGGGTATTATTTGTGAGACGGATCTCTTATTTGGGTCACCCATAAAAGAGTATTACTTTTTATGCTAAGAGTACTATTTTTTATTATGAATATGGGTATTGTTGACCCGTCTCACGGATTATGACCCGTGAGACGGTCTCACATGAGACGGTCTCACATGAGACGGTCTCATATATATATATATATATATATATATATATATATATATATATATATATATATATATATATATAGACACACACTTGAAAAATCTCCCATATTTTTTAAAAAATATAGACAAAAACTTGCATGAAACGGTCTTACGGGTCGTAATTGTGAGACGGATCTTTTATTTGGGTCATACATAAAAAAGTATTATATTTTATGTTAATAGTATTACTTTTTATTGTGAATATGAGTAGTATTGACCTGTCTCACAGATTAAGATCCGTGAGACGGTCTCACATGAGACTTACTCAAAAATATACGCCCATCATCGAATAATATGCGTGGATAATTATTATAGTGTATATTTATACAAAATTTTTTTTACTTATTTTATGCTCTTTTTGTTTTATTAAAAGGGGTTTTTTTTAAAACTAATTTAAATTTTAAATTTTTTTTCAAAAATAATGCAAAAAAAAAAAAAAGTGTTGCAAAATTACGGCAAACCGTGCTTACAAAGCACGGATTAGGTCCACGTTGGCTTATTAGCGACGGTTTTACATTCAGTCGCTACTAGCGACGGTTTATTTACCGTCGCTAATCGCGACGGTTTAAATATCCGTCGCCAAAGCAAAATTTGGCGACGGTTATATAAAACTGTCGCTAAATTACCGAAATAACGAAAAATAATTATTTCATACCGATACCGAAGTTTTCAGTACGGTATCCTTTTCGGTATACCGATTTTTCGGTAAGTTCGATATTTTTTTCTGTACGATTTTTCGGTATTTCGATATTTTTTCTCAGCCCTAGCCGTGAATAGTAAATGACGACATGCGATTAATGTACGCCGTTAATGTCCACATAATGTTTTTAAAAATATTTTACTATTAACAGCGTGCATAAAGATGCACGCCGTTGATAATACTATGAACGGCGTGGCGTGTCTTTATTGTGCGCTGCTAAAATTGCATATGTTATTAACATCACACATAAATGCAAGCTCCAAATATTACTATCCGCGGCGTGCATTTATAGTATTATCTGCAGCTTGTATTTATGTGTGCTGTTAATAACATATGCAATTTTCGCAGCGCACAATAAAGACACGCCACGCCGTTCAATGTATTATCAACGGCGTGCATCTTTATGTGCGCTGTTAATAGTAAAATATTTTTAAAAACATTATGTCTGGACATTAACGGCGTACATTAATCGCACGTCGTCATTTACTATTCACGGCAAGGGTTGGGAAAAAATACCGAAATACCGAAAAATCGTACAGAAAAAAATATCGAACTTACCGAAAAGAATATCGAACTTACCGAAAAAATCGGTATACCGAAAAGGATACCGTACTGAAAATTTCGGTATCTGTATCAGTATGAAATATTTTTTTTTCGATATTTCGGTATATACCGAAATAACGAAAAATAATTTTTTATTATTATTATTTTTTTAAATTTAAATCGGTCTACCGAAAATATTTCGGTACACCGAACCGGTACCGGTATAAACTTTTTTCCCATTTGGATGGGGTATGGAAAAATTCCATAATATAGCGACGGTTTTACACAACCGTCGCAAAATTTGAGTTGGCAACAGTTTTGTAACCTGTCGCTAGTAGCGACGGTTATTAAACCGTCGCTAGTTGCGACGGATTTGTGAAACCGTCGCTAATAAGCCAACGTGGACTCAATCCGTGCTTACTAAGCACGGACGCTGCTCCACATGTGCAGCGTCCGTGCTTTGTAAGCACGGTTTGCCGTAATTTTGCAACACTTTTTTTTGCATTATTTTTGAAAAAAAATTTAAAATTTAAATTAGTTTTAAAAAACACCCTAGTAAAAGTGAAGGGCTTCTTTTTTTTCCCTCTGTCAAAAAAATGAAGGTTTTTTCTCTGGTACTTGTACGAATCACGGAAATAATTCGGATATTAAATTAATTAATCAACTTTCAAAATTTTCTTGTGGAAAAAATCCAAAATAAAGACGGAAATATCTGATTTTTTCGAGTTCGGGTTCAAAGATTTTTAACATCTCCGAACTAATTTGAGCAGATATAGAGATATTATCTTCATTTCCGAACACGGCCCGAAAACAATATTAATAATTAAAATAATAATATTATTAATATTAATAGTATTAGTATTAATATTAATATTATCACTAATAATAATATATGATAAGTTTTGATTTGGGGAATTTTCGTACATAATCCCGTCTTCCTCCTTTAATGTAAGTCTCATATGATACTGTCTCTCGGATCATAATCTGTGAGACGGGTCAATCCTACACATATTCACAATAAAAAGTAATACTTTTAGCATAAAAGTAATACTTTTTCATGTGATCCAAATAAGCGATCCATCTCACAGATACGACCCGTGAGACCGTCTCACACAAATTTTTACCCATCCATTAATATTTTTAAAATGGAGTTGGGGGCGGGAAAGAGGATTTGATCCTCGCGGTTTTGGGTTCACGATCGGGATGAGTATGAAGATAGAGATGGAATTTGAAGATGAAAATGACAAATCCACCCCGTGCTATTACCATCCTTATTCATACGTAACACCAAGTATATTTAATACTTGAGATGATATTTTCACCCAGATGATCAGATCTCAATACTCCATATTCTAAAGAAAAAAAATCTGTGGACTGTTATTTGCATCACAAAGCAGCGAAGACGGTCTAACATCCAAATCCATAGTTACTGCACTGAATGTATATTCAGAATGTGATAATGTTGTTTATTTATATATTTTTGACGAGTTGTACAACTTTTGAAAGCCTAGTTGAGTTTATCTAAATAATGACTCGATCGGTTGGGTCATGATATATCAATTAGAGTAGATTTTTTATGAGACGATCTCACAAATCTTTATCTGTAAGACGGATCAACCCTACCAATATTAATAATAAAAAATAGGTAAAAACTTGTATGAAACGGTCTTACGAATCGTATTTGTGAGACGTATTTCTTATTTGGATCATCAATGAAAAAGTATTCTTTTTATGCTAAGAGTATTACTTTTTATTGTGAATATGGGTAGGATTGACCCATCTCACAGAAAAAAATCCGTGAGACGGTCTCACATGAGACCCACTCTTAAAAATAATACTCGTAACATAAAAAGTAATATTTTTTCGTTGATGATCCAAATAAAACATCCGTCGCACAAAATACAATTTGTGAGACTCTCTCACACAAGTTTTTTATCTATCAATTATATATATATATATATATATATATATATATATATATATATATATATATATTCAATGAATGAACGAGGAAGATAACCAATTCAGCTAACATAATGAGATTTAAAAGAAATGTACTTTGTTTAATTTGGGAAAAAAAATTTAATCACGCGAACATTAAATTAATTAATAATTCACAAAGAAAAGCTTTAACACAAAATTACAACTTTAAACAACAATTACACGTAACAAAGAATAATAAAAAATCATAGTATAACAATAATGATAATAATGGTCTGTCTTCTCTCTGACAACAGGATGGTAAATTTTACACAAACTTTACACAAGGTATGGCATGGGCCGGAGCTCCTCCTCAAGGCGCTTTCTCCGGCGGCACTTCTTCAACCTTTGGTCGCTCGGCTTCGGCCACTGGTGGTGGCGGTTCGACTTTCTCAACCTCGGGAGGAGGCGGCGGTGCTTTCTCCTCCGGTACAATCTCCTTCTCTTTGACTTCAGCACTGGTAGACGTTTCTTCTTCAGTTTTCTCCGCAGCAGGCGGCGGCGGCGCCTCCACCACCACTTCTCTCTTCTCCTCCGTCACTACAAACGTAGAGACTTTCTCGAACACGAAAAAGATTGGACCTGGTAAGTTTCCGGGCCCGACTTTTGTGGCTGCTTCGCTCACTGGTTTGCTTCCAGGGAATTCTTTTTTTTTTTTTTTTTTTTTTTTTTGAGATGGTGAACAATTCATGATTATCAATATATATATATATACAAACCCTGATCAATATATATATATATTTATATATATATATATGTGTGTGTGTGTGTGTGTGTGTGTGTGTTAAATTGATACGTACCAATTTTAGCGAGTTCATCAAGAAATTTCTGAACTGCTGCTGAGTGCTTCTTCAGACCTGATTCCTTCGGCTGCTTCACCAAAGTCTGTTATTTTTTCAAATATATATTAATGAATAATTAAAAATTTATAATTAGAACTTGGATCTTTAGCAAAGCTTCACCTTAATTAAAGAACGCGTCAATAATTAATTTAGCAAATTAGTCTCTGGAAAAAAATTAAGTATAAATATATGTGTGTGTGAAGATTTAACAATTTTTTTTCTGAATTAAAATATTCTACTTATCTAAATAAAATATTGAAAACAAAAAAAAAAAAATTAAAAAGGGTGGATTTACATACATCTTCTCCAATAAATATAAATATAAAATTAAAAATCCCATCTCGAAAAGGCTAAACAAAGAAAGATCAAAACGAAATATATCACATGTAGGAATATTTCTCGATACAAATACATTTTACTCCAACTGAGAAGAACAAATCTTCTGGACTAAAAGTAATCATTAAAAAATAACCAAAGATCGATGTTCCAGCAAGAAAGTAAACTCAGTCATCAATATATATATATATATATATATATATATATATATATATATATATATATTGGATACCTTGATTTCAGCTGAGCAAGCTTCATAGATTTCAACCACCTTAGGTTGAAGCTCAGTCTTGTTGTCTTCAAAGGCTTTAGAGTATTCCTCCTGCACAATCCATGACTAACATGTTCAGTATGTATGTATACTGTATACACACACACACACACACACGTACGTACATCTACACGTATGCTTATATCTATCTACATATATGTATGTATGCATCTGTACGTATATATATACACCTTCGACTCATCGAAAGCCTTGCAAGTTTCGGCGGCGGCGGTCTTCTTGGGGTTCTCGAAAGCTTTCTTGATCTTGGGAAGGACCTTGGATTTCCAGTAATTCACCATCTTCTAGCTTTCTTGGAATTGGAATAATAGTACTGATAATTTCAGGAAAACAAAGGGTATACAAATTTTGGGAGTTTGAGGGGAGGAATAATTTGGTGGAAATCAATGATAAGAGGTGCAGAGTAGGTTTGATAAATAAATATATATATATAAAAAATCAATCATGAATTGATTCCCAAACCATACATTGCTCAAAATATATATATAAAAATATATATGGCTCAGGAGGCGTGTCAGCAACAGCCAACATATAGATATATATATTTTTTAAAATTTATATATATATAATTTTGGACAAACACTCGTGTAGACGGTCTCACGGGTCGTATTTATGAGACGAATATCTTATTTGGGTTATCCATGAAAAAGTATTATTTTTTATGTTAAAAATATTACTTTTTATTGTGAATATAGGTACATGTCTCACAAATTAAGATCCGTAAGACGATCTACTCATAATTTTGATACGCTAAACATCAATGAACAGAAACGTATTTATTGTGTAATGAAATAATAAGTGATGTTCGTATGAATATATACGGATGGATGTACAACATAATATATATAATTACTCTATTGAAATGAGAGTTTTGCAAATTAATTTTGTCATTTTATTTTCAAAAACTTATTTGTAATAAAATTATATTTTTGTTATTGTATACAGATTCATGAGCTTATTTTCATATTTTACCATATAGTTATATGAAATATAAAATATTACACAGATTTGAAGGGAGTTGTTGGACATAATTTGAGAATAAATTCAAATTTTAATCAATTCGAAGGATGGATTACTGTATTATTTCGGTCAAAGAAATAGATATATCGCTACATTTATATTGTGAAGTGATGTATATACTCTATATAAATAAACATTTATTATATGTGATTTGTGATTATATATATAAAATTTTGATATGATCTACACAAATCGTGTTTATCTATGTTATTCACTTAATGAACGTTCAATTTTAATATATTTTATGACAAACAATAATTGAGTATCATCTCAACCGTTGTATATAAATCTATACTATATTATTAACAGCAAAAACTTGTGTGAGACGTTGTCACATGTCGTATTTTGTGAGATATATATCTTATTTGCATCATCAATGAAAAAGTATTATTTTTTATGCTAATAACATTACTTTTTATTATAAATATTGATAAAATTGATCATATCACAGATAAAGATTCGTGAGACGTCTCACAAGAGAATATACGTATGAGTGGAGGTTTATTTGAAATTGATGAGAACAAGAAACATGGAGGGTCAAAAATGTAATCCATGACAGCTGGCAAAAGGATGATTGAAAGGTGGCAATGACAATTAGCGGGACCCAATGTCTTTTCTACCTCACGTGGCCTCGCTGGTTTCTTAATACTTAAATCTTTTATATTCGATAACAAAAATTCAGATATTTCAAAGATAATAAATAAATATTTCCTCAAACATTAAATTGTTGTCCAATCATATTTTTTTTAATAAATAATTAAATTAATGTTTACAAATGTTTGACTTAATAATAAATCATGTGAAAATCTTATTGAATCATAGATAAATTATTAATCGTCGTAATTAGCAAATGTAGTGCGATCCCTCGTTACATTGTAAATGGAATATTGTCAAATATTCTTGTTATACGTCACGTGGACATCAATAATTGAGTAACATTATCATGTTGAAAAAAAATGTATACAAATAATATATATATATATATATATATATATATATGATTATATATCTTGTGAGAGAGTCTAATGGGTATTTATTTGTGAGATGAGTCAATTATGTCTATATTTACTATAAAAAATAATATTTAAAAAATATTTTTTATTAGTTATTCAAATAAAATATTCGTGTCACAAGATAAATTTTTGTGAACTTGCTAAAACCCGTCAACTGTCTGTGTTTTACAAACAAGCCTCTCTATGTTTAAAAATTAAAACTCGGAGTATGTCTCTTGTGAGACGGTCTCACGAATCTTTATCTGTGAGACGGGTCAACTCTACCGATATTCACAATAAAAGTAATACTTTTAGCATAAAAAATAATATTTTTTCATGGATGACCAAAATAAGATATTCGTCTAACAAAATACGACCCGTGAAACCGTCTCACGCAAATTTTCGCTTCGGGCACACATCATATCCCACCAATCCGTTATGTTAGTTATGAACAAAATATACTAGTGATACTTCTAAAAATTAAATTCATTGCGTCAATTCTCTTGATAACATGAAGTAAAAAAAAATTGACAAAAACTTGTGTGAGACGATCTCACTGTTCGTATTTATGAGAATGATCTCTTATTTGGGTCACCCATGAAAAAGTATTACTTTTTATGCTAAGAGTATTACTTTTTATGGTGAATATGTGTAGGTTTGACCCATCTCACAGATTATGATCCGGGAGACGGTCTCACATAAGACTCCCTCAAAAAAATTTGTATAGACATTTGAAATTATGAATAGTTTTTATGTTAGTGTTTTATTAGATTTGAAGAGTCGGAATACCAATCAATATTCTAAAATGTTTACCACGGTAGGAGTAGCACCATAAGATTAGCAAAAATCTACCTTACTATCTTTAAAGATAAGATTAAGGATGATAATAGGGCGGGGGCGGTAATGTTGTTTTTCCTCCATGTCTCTTGAATTCAAAACATGTCGTCCTCAATTTTTTTTAATCGGTGATTTCTCATCATCGTCTTCACGTGAACTAAGTTCATCCCTGCCCCTTATACTTGAATTTTTAGTCGGAAAACCTCATCTTCGCTCCAATAGAGTGTGTGTTTGTGTGTGTGTACATCCGATGAATGATCCCGAATCAACCGTTGTTTGGGACAACACTCGTAGGTTCTCGAACCAGTGGATGAAATTGTCACCCTAGATGAGTTTATATATGAAAAATCGGAGGAAAACAATCTCGGTTAATGAGAATCATCATTTTTCTCACTCATTTTAGCAATTTTCCCCACACTTGACTAACCTTGAGGTCCGTCACTACGAGTTATATGTATGTTCAAGGGAAAAAAAGACATCAAATTTAACGAGAAAGTTACTGTTGACAAAACAATTTTAGTTTTTGCTTGTATCCAGAAATACCAATCGACTCCACCAGATTAGAAATCAAATTATAGGAAGAAATTTTAATTTTTCGTATGTATTCAAAAATATATTTGCATGGATTTCCAAAAAAAAAAAGAAAAAAAAAAGTGTGCTTGGATGTATTCAAATTTATTTGAAACCGAGCAATAGCCGCTTAGTCTCTTGTGTAGATAGGAATCAGATTGGTTCAAGATCGAGTCCCAATAACGGGTATGTGCATGTATTTAGTGCACTAATTCGGATGCATTCCTAATTTAGTTGTTTTTAAGTATTTTTGAAATATTGGATGAACCTAGCAAGGACCACTGGTCCTCATACTTTTTTTTTTTTCAAAAATCATAATCTGTACGTATATGTGTGTGTGTGTGTTAAGGGGCCAGTTTGCAAATTCACGTAAAAAGAAGAATTTTTTTTGAAACTCCAAGTACCAACGGCGCACATGGCTATCATCTAACAGAAAAAACCAAACAACTAGGAGACAAGCAGGCAGCAATTATTTCTTAGGAGACTGGGGACTCCTCATGGATTATGAAATTTAATTCAAATTTCAGGTGTAAATTCTTTAATTTTTAATATTATTATCCCCAAAATGATTATATACATGCATGGTTTAGTTTTACACCATCAAGAAGGGTCCTCTTTTGGGAAAGGGGCCCTATTTTTCTTATTAATCTTCAATTGTACGTTGGTTGCAGGTTCTGCCAACTGACAGATAATCCAGATTTCCTTGTTGATATGAAATTCTTTGTGTCATATCATCTATAATCCAAGAAGGCAAATAAACATTCAATTTTCATAGATAGATCTAGTTGGTGTTCATTACATAGCTATTTATGCTTTCAATGTTGGACTCCCTTAAACAACTCCAACCATGACCGGAGCATACCAAGAATGGCGGCATATAACTAATGTACAACGAACGCAAACTTAAAGAAATATAAAAGAACAGTGGCATACCATTAATCACGAGAATAATTTGGAGCCACATCTAATATCCTGTCATTTCTTGATGGAGCTTTTGCGGTCTCACCCTCTTCCGCTCGTCTCCCATCATACACGACTATCAAATAGCCTTCTCTTCGTATCAAACTCTGCATCGTACCCAATAATCGAATCAGCGATCATATGCAAGGCGAAAAATTCCAAGTTTTGCGAGTAAATCCTTCACTGAGTTAACTGAATATTTGTAATAGGCCTCGTTACACAACACAAATAGTCAATCAGCTTATAATGTACATGACAACATTCGGTTCTGCTATATAGACTACACGTTCACTTACTATTAATTGAATATTTAGCAATTATCACTTCGATTTAGAAGTTACTGGCGAAAAAATCCGTTTATAAAGAAGTATTGTAATCAACATTAATTGGGTGAATTTGTACCTCAATAATGGCTTTCACATTTGTTAATTCAGCAGCTGCCTCTTCCATAGAGCTGTATTTATTTTTCTCATTCTGCTGATCAACATACCACTTAATTAAATCTCTCTGCTTCATTCCAGACAATCCTGTCCCTGCAGTCACAAGAACACATAAACATGCATATTCACATTAAACTTCACCAGAATATAGAAACCTACAACATAAATAAGAAACAGTTATTTTTCTTATTCTCATATTTTCCAATCCTTTAATTTTTCACCCTTCTTGAGACGTTCTATTCATTTTTTTCTTTTTCAATATATATATGTAACATTTTTAAGTCATTATGATGTATGACAACCACCTTGTTGTGTTATTGTCTCTTCGTGTTGCCTGAGTCGCATTATGAGTGCACGGGTTACTCGCTGGAAATATTCATCACTTATTACTAGTTTATTTCCTTGCTTGCTTGCAATCCCTGCTCCATTTTCTGCACAATAAAGATGCCAGTGATATAGAAGGGCGTACATCTTCAGAAAGTGAAGAAGATATAATATTTTGAATGACTCTCCGCTAACCCCTATGTTCAGACTCTGGTTGAGCTGTTTCACTGGATGAATGGCTTTTGCCTCGGCTAGAAACACGAGTTCCATCATCATTACCATCGGCATTACCATCATTGTCATAATTCTCTTCCTGAAACTCTGATAGATCAATTTCACTTGATTCCACGCTGTAATTCAATCAAATGAACAATAATAATTGTCAATCTTAATTTAACGGGTGATAACTAAGGTACTTAAATTTCAAGAAATGTATTTGATCACTCACTTGATTATTGATGTCTTTAGCAGTCTCACAGCAAGACGTACGTGGCGAGGATGCACCTAACCACACAAGATAAATAAGTCAACGCAAAGAAATTCAGACAACTTATCATTTGTAAAGTGATTTGTATACCTCAGTATCTAGATGACTTCGTGCAATTGCCTCTGATAGCCTTATTAGAGCCTCCAGTTGCCTCACGGTCATCCGATAAGCAACTCTACTGCCAGGAGCCGCATCACCTCTGCGAAGAGAAACATACGATTCCACCAAGCATTGTCTAGCTTCAGTGGTTAGCTGCATGACGATATAACCTGTCATGTTGGTATTAACAATTATCTCGAATTTGAAGTTACATGCTTGCCATGCTGGGAAGAACAAACCTTTGGTTTCAGAGTCTTTGCATATAAGATGTAGCGTTTCAATTGTCCAGTAGTAAATGGAGGATCAAGTGCATCTTCGTGCTTTTGATGAACTCTCACGATATGATGAGCGATGCGGAAATCAGTTTGGTCATCGGGGTCATCAATCATAACATATACAAGGTCGAACCTTGAAAGAATTGCAGGAGGAAGAGCCACATTGTACTACAGAAGTATATAATAGAAGCATTACTCTACAAAAGAAGGCATTTCAAAATCCAATTGGCCAGACTTCCAAAGAAGGTCATGATCTTTCCATACTGGTGTTTTATTCAAATGGCAAGACACAAATGACTGCTCACCTTCAAGGGTCTAGTCTTGTCATATCGCCCCCCTGCGGGATTGGCAGCAGCTAAAATTGAAGTTCTAGCATTCAGAGTTGCTTGAATTCCAGCTTTAGTTATGCTTATTGTCTGTTGCTCCATAGCCTCATGTATGGCAACCTTGAGATGTGTGAATGAGATACAATCCCATGAAGTTGATCCATATTGTGCACTTGAGCACCTTTCTAAACTATTTTTTAGCAGAGGCAGGGGGAAATATCAACTAAGTTACAATTACCTGATCTCTGACATCCATTTTGTCGAATTCGTCAATACAACAGATGCCGTTGTCAGCAAGCATCAGTGCCCCAGCCTGAAAGAAATCAACAGTTAGTATATTAGCACAGGGACAGCACATAAGTAGGACACAGGCGAAGAAGTTTTGCCGCTCAAGGTTCAAGTTTACTTTTCATTTCCAAAAGAAACTCACATCAGAATCTAAAGCTCTCAAATGAATCATTCATCATAAAACCTATAGAAAAAATTACTACCTCAATGCAGAATTCACCAGTCTCTGGTTCCTTGGCCACCGTCGCAGTAAGCCCTGCAGCGGATGAGGACTTTCCTGAAGTGTAGACAGACCTTGGAACTAAACGAGAGGCATACCTAAGTTGGGTGGAACAATAAAACTTAGAACGACCTTGAATTAATGGGAGGTCATAATAAAATTCAAATGGCAGCATACTTGAGAAACTGAGACTTCGCACAGCTGGGATCACCAACAACACAAACGTTAATGTCACCTCTTAAGTTGATGCCTTCATGTGTAAACTTATGGATACCACCCAAAAGCATAAGCAGGATTGCTCGCTTGATATCTTGGTGACCAAACACCGTTGGTGCAATGCTGTCAACAAGCTTATTAAAGAAGTCGGGTGTGTTTCTCATCCTGTGTATCTCACTTAAGTCTTCTGCCTGTCCAACCAGTAAAACCATGGGGAAAAAGGCATATTTCAAATGAGGAGATCAAAACTTCAGAGAAACAGGCTTTACAAGAGTTTTGGATGAATAAAATATGAAAAAAAAAGCTTGAACTTCGAACAAAAAAAATTGGCTGATTAAGGAATCCACCGTGTATTGCTGGCTATCATCCTCATCAACATCCCTTCTATTTCGGATGTCATTATCTCTTCGGCCATCACAAATCTTGAAAGGAAAAAGAAAATCATTTATAAAGAAAGAAGTAAAAAATTAAGAGCTTAAATATGCAGCTTATTAGCTTAATGACCTTATGTCGAGTTTTACTCGTTCGTAGCATTTCAAGAGTCTTAGCCAATATCATGTTTTAAAACGCACGGTATCAAAGGGATTACGCACCTGAACCGAGTTTGCTATAAAGGCAAGACGGTAAGAAAGGTCTCTCACACCCAAAGCTCGAAGACCTTTTGCACCTTCTTGACCAGTATTTACATTCTTACCCTGAGATCCTTCTCTGCGGCACTCAGACCTCTCTCCTGGAGAGGCTAATGCTAGAATGTCAGGTAGAACTACAACAGTGCCAGTGAATACAACCCTATAAAGTTAAAGCACCAGACCTGAAGTTTTTTTCACTAGTCAATTCAAACAAAGCATCGACAATGCAAATAAATGATCCTCACCTGTCACCAGCCCTAGCTTGTTCAACAATATCATGACGTAGAATGACATCCAGTGATCTGGGAAGGGAGCCAGCAGGTATTTCCTGGGAGGTCTCCTGCATTCGAACCCTCTGCCAGTCTGCAAACTTGCTTTCTTGTCTCAGCAACGCCCACTTTGATCTGTTATGGCAAGTTGCATTCATGCAGATAATTGGCTGCAGAAGATCAGAGGGATTCAGAGACAAATGGAGTTGATAGAGAAGATTTGACGAACAGTTGAAAGTAGCACCAATAAGAACATCAATAGTAACTTGCTGCTCGCATCAATTTCGTCCCAGAGACATGTCCTATCAGTTTCGTTATTTATTACAGCAAATACAAATATATATGTTTTCTATAAACTCAGTGGAACGTAGCACCCAAGTCCAAGTACAAGAAATAGGTGTAAACTGTTTCTTTGGCTCAATCTTAAATTACAACGCTCGCTCGGATTAAACAAATAATCGTTTGCAGTGTCAGACACTGGAGAACCAGTATTTGAAACTCATTATTCATTATGAGGGAATTAATTTGAATGGTTCCGCTCAATTGCTCATCCTTTCTTGCCTCAATTCTTAAACTTGGATGTACTCTAGAAGCTGGTAAAAAAAATCTTGGCTCAACCCATAGTAAAGATAGACTGACAAGTTAACTACAATGGCAGAACCAGCATTAGATAACAGTTTGGCAGAAAGGCCGCATTTTTTGGTCATGTATGCATTAATATGAACGTATTAGAGGGGGAATAACCTCGGAGTACTTGAATTGCTGTTCAACATTCTTGACGACATTTCCACAGTCCAAACATTTGAAAGTGCCCTGAAGAAGTTCGGGCCTGACCTCGCTGGTCCGAGTGACTACGCCACTCACTGACACAAGCTTCCCTATCTCCGCGGTGGTCATTTCCCTCAATCTGCGAAAACGCACAATCGAGGTGAAAAAAAAACAAATCGCAACAGTTGTCTGATTAAACAAAGAAGTAAACTAGCAGCACCTCTTGACCATGGGGAGGTTGTAGAACGCAACGTTAATGTCCTTATTCTGATTATCATCAGCAATAAATGTAGGCTTAAGCTCCATGACAAACCTCTTGCATGCATTATTCAAGTAAGGTTCGAAGCGGAGAAATTCATCTGAGATTGCCTTCTGAATGATATTATTGAAGGTCATGACGTGTGAGAAATCGATGAACATGGTGTTGGATTCGTTGGGCCTCATCGCCTCTACCTCAGCCTCATAGTACGGCGGATACCGCCCTCCCCCACGGCCTCCCTCCGCTTCCGGACTGAATGTCTTGAGAAACTCCAAGAAGATGTTCTCCACCCGCACCGCTTTCTCGTCCAGACAGTATCCCCCGCCGCCGCCGCCATAACCCTCCATTTCCCGGAATCTAATTATCCCTATTCTCCAGCTAACAGAATCAAGATATGCGTTTGGTTCTAGATTCGAAATCGAAACGATTCAGATATGGAGGGTGCGGACGAAGGCGGGAAAACGGCCAGTTTCCCGCCACTATTTCCCTCCACCGGTCATAAGCTTGAACTGGGCTGGGCCAGACCAGACCAGACCAGCACAGCCCAAATATGGGCCATGGCCCTAATTAAGAAGATGTTCTTATTTCCTTTATTGGTCCAAACAAATTAAAAAATTCTTCAACATAATATTATTTTCACAAACGAATTTGTTCCATGGACACTTGCTATGGCCGTAATGATTTTCTACGACAATTTCATCAAATTTGAAATTTGCCGATGTTGTTTTAGTTTTGTGTCCGAATGGAGAAAAGTATATACAATCCAAGTAGAGTTGAATCCTCCAAGTGTGAGGCCCCACCTAAATTTCCCCAAGAATGAGACCAACTGCTTCACTGCCTCACAAACAAGATGGGCAACTGCGGCACTAGGGAGGAATCAGCCATCGTCGCCACCGCTCAAGGTTCCCCATCTACTATCATTTTTCTTGCATTGCGCCGTACACTGGTAGATCTAGGTTTTGCTTCTTTTTCCCAGCTTCTTGTTCTGAATGTCCAGTCATTTAATTATTTTTCAGGTTTTTTGAGGGAACAGTTGCACCTAGTACTGATATCTGCTTGGTTTTCTGCTTTTTTTGTGTTTTTTTTTACTTTTAATGTGATTATTGTTGTTATGCGAAATGTGTGACCATTGTATAATTTCAGCTCTTAGTGATTCCGTTTCTATCGTTTTGAATGTGGGAAGTTTTAGTTAGGGTTTAATGTTACTCCATATTTTTTATAATTATAAGAGATTGCTTTTAAGTTTTTTCGTGCTTGCTCTCCCATGTCGTAGTTTTTTCCTTTTTTTTTTGGGTTTGGTGTGAGTGGGATTGTTGCCCAAAGCATAAGCATTATGTAATTGTTGAGACATTGCGTCACTTGATTGCATTTGCATCCTATCGTTTGAATGGAGGAGATAGTGTAACTGGGGGGTTCAAAAGTTCGAGGATGCTAATGTTAGAATTGAAATGAAAAACAATGGGCAGTTCAACAGCAGCTCCAGGTGTTGCCAGTTACCACCAGGAATCTATCAGGTCTAGGGAGGAAACACAGTCGCTCTACGTCAGAACTAAGTGATACCTCCACACCTCATAACTTGGAGGACTTTCGCAAAAACTCCTTGCTGTACACACATGTAATTGCCTTCACCCTCTTTGAGCTTGAGACCATCACAAAAAGCTTCCGTTCTGACTACATACTTGGAGAAGGTGGCTTTGGAACCGTGTACAAAGGTTACATTGATGAGAATGTTCGGGTTGGACTCAAATCTCTCCCTGTTGCTGTTAAGGTTCTTAACAAGGAAGGCCTTCAAGGACACCGTGAATGGCTTGTGAGTTTTTGGATTTTTTCTTCCCTTGCTGGACTGGCTTCCTTTTTCTTGTGCTTACATGTATTAACTGCAATTGTTTTCTGTGCTTCATTTCAAGTTGTTGGAGGATGATGTACTCAATCCTCCTCCTATTTTATTTATGTTCATGGTTACTCTTCTTCTTATGAAAGAATTGGTTGTATCTAAAGTTAAACTTCTACAAGTCAAGCCGTTTTTACTTTGTAAAAGTTTCATTTCATGCGGCATGAAGAAAATGCTGGGTTCATCAATTTCCCTACAGTTCCATCTTATTGCCTCATGAATATATGTCCAGAATATCTGAATGACCCGGTTGATTTCCTGTTTCAGACTGAGGTCAACTTCCTCGGGCAGCTCAGGCACCCAAATCTGGTAAAGTTGATTGGATATTGCTGTGAGGACGATCACAGGTTACTAGTTTATGAGTTCATGTTTCGAGGAAGCCTTGAAAATCACCTCTTTCGAAGTAGGTTTATTTCTTCCTAAGCCTAGTTTTTTTGCTGTTGTTACTAATAAGTTTTTTTTCCATCTCATTTACGTTTTTTCTTGTGAGAACGTTGGTGAAAAAATGGCTCCTCACTTTTTTTAGCTTTGTGAATTTTCCTCTATTTAAGAAAGCTGTTCCATCTTGGTTCGTGCCGGAGTCGGATATTTGCTTTCCTAGTTCCTATTTGTATGTCTCTGCTTTGTGAAGGAGATATGACTGGCATGCGGTTGGAACACACTGAGTTAACAGTCTGGCATGAGTTTAGAGTCGGGTGATGTTCAGAATTTTCATATAGTTCAGTAAACTGATTCATGTAGACATTTTCATGCAATTCAGCAATTCAAATGGTGCTTTATGTTGAGATCCTAAATAAATTGAGGTATGATTAATGGAGTAACATAACTCGTAAAAGATTAGTGAACAAATTTTTAAAATCGGCAATTAGACATGATATAATTCTTAATGTTAAATCAATCATTGCTTGTATATTGTGTTGGAGCTAAGTTAATTTCATTGGAGACATCTCCACTCAATTATTTCTCTTCTCAGTTTGGTTCTACAAAGCTCCTTTTTCTGCTCATTTTATTCTAGCTTTTCTACCTTGTTTGCATTATTTGATTTCGAAGTCGCTAACACATTTGCATATATTATTCTGTGTTTCTTTGGCATGGGTGCTATGCTGAAAAGTGCGTCTCTCTTTCTTGTGTGATTCATTTGATCTTTTGCTGGCTAAAATTTACTTGGAATGTTCTGAGGCATCCAGAAACAACTGCTCCACTATCTTGGTCAACAAGGATGATGATTGCTCTTGGGGCCGCTAAAGGGCTTGCTTTCCTTCATAATGCTGAAAGGCCAGTTATATATCGAGACTTCAAGACGTCAAACATTCTTCTGGACTCGGTAGGTGGCGGTGTTATATTTTGATTTAAAATATTTTCTTTTCACTCTTCCTGGGCTCTTAACTGGGAAAAAATCACTCGATTATACTGTCACCTATTTCTTTGGGGATATATATGTGAGTCAATTCTTAAGCACGTGGTCTACTTTTACAATCAAGCACAAGGGCAATTAATCAAGTCCAGCAACAGGTTTTCCTGGAAGCCTTACAACGATTCAAAAAAAAAAAACAATGAATGACTCGATCAGAATACTGGAAATTATCAGATAAAAGAGGAACAGAATTGTTAACGTTAATAGCTCTCTCTCAATGATAACCATTTTGGAGAAGGAACTTTATCACTTTAGCTAATAAATTATGCATGGGTTGCAGGATTATGTGGCAAAACTTTCTGATTTTGGGCTTGCAAAAGCGGGGCCACAAGGTGACGAGACCCATGTATCCACTCGAGTTATGGGTACCTATGGTTATGCGGCCCCAGAATATGTCATGACTGGTACCACCTCTTAATTTTTACTATTGCCTTTTATCGGCATATCTTCTTACATCTCTCTATTATTTGAAATGTAATCCCAACTCTTGAAGATAAATGTATTTAGAGAGATGTCTAATATAAATGTCAGCCATCATATATCAATGTTAAGAGTAAGAAGGCTTGATTCAGTAAATTACATTAATTACTAATAGCGAAATCCAATGTCCCCTTTCTCATACTCTCCAGATTTATTGTCTTAAAAAAATCTTACATGAATGAAATATATTCAAGAATTCAGAACATAGTTGCATTGTGCTCGTTTGAAAAATAGTAATTAGATTTTAATAAATATTTTTATTAAGACAATGGAGCTCAAAATAATCTCTTAGCAACTTTCCCCACCCACACAGACACTCCTTTTGATCTTCAACAAGATAAACAATACACCACATGAGAAAATAGATTCATCTTTGTGAAATGATTTTGTTGCAAGAGATTGGAACTATGTCATGATAAGTCATTATTGTGGGTTCCAATATACAGCTATTTCTATATCTTTTCAAAGCCAGACCGAGGCTTTTGAGGTTTTAGTTTCATGGAAGAAGAAAACTTTAGGAGAAGTGTACGTTATTGATAAGTATTGATGAAGAAAGAGAACTCTCTTGAGTTGCGTTTGATTTAAGGATGTGGATTTAGAGTGAGTATTCATAATTTAGATTTCAAATGACTCCAATTCGGGAGTATTTGGATAGATGGTCTTGACTAGAATAAAAATATAAAATATTGAGAAGAGATTTGAAATTCAAAAGATATTCGAATTATATTAAAGGATTTGAAATAATTGTAGACATATATATACTTTCTTTATGGGTTGATGCAAATATTAGCATGCAAAAATAAGCTTTAGAAAGCCTGACTGACGTACTTTCTTTATGGATTGATGCACTGCATTGTGTACATATATCATGTCATCCGATTTAATAAGGGATTGTGGGATCCATGTCATTTTAAGCTCCATGTGCACATGGCGCAGAAGTTGGAATCCTTACTTCGTTACGGGTTTGTAATCTTTTTACATGCATCCTTAAGCACTAAGAGTCCATTGGCACATCTGTTTTTAAGGAATACTAATCTCTCAGTGATGGTTATCATTCCATAAAATTTGGAGTTGATTTGTTGGTTGTTTTCTGTTCTCGAGTATCTGGTTGATGTCACCAATTACATGGGCAGGGCACCTTACTGCTAGGAGTGATGTCTACAGTTTCGGAGTAGTTCTTCTGGAACTATTAACCGGAAGGAAGTCTGTTGACAAGACTAGGCCGAGCAAGGAAGTAAGCTTGGTAGATTGGGCCAGAGCAAAACTAAATGACAAGAGGAAATTGATTCAGATAATCGATCCTAGATTAGAAAACCAGTACTCTGTAAGAGCATCACAAAAAGCTTGCAGTTTGGCATACTATTGTTTGAGCCAAAACCCGAAAGCTAGACCTTTGATGAGCGATGTAGTTGAAACATTGGAGCCTTTGCAATGCACCAGCGGTAGCGAGGTGTCACCATCTTCGTCCTCAACCCCTACATTTATATGCAGTAGCAGCCCATTTGTTTCAGGTAGGATTCCAGGTTACCGGATGCAAAGCTGAATTTCTAAGGCTTGTGGTACTCGTGTGAGAGCAGAAAATGTTCGGCCAAAGTAGATGGAAAAAGCTGTTCACGTATATGATGTATCTGTGTTTGTTCATTCGAGCCTGCCATAACTCGTTGTGGGCTGGGGTGCATTTGCTGCTGCGTTGTGCTGGATGTATATCTGTCTGAAAATTGCAAGCTTGTTCATTATTTATGTTATAAAACCCTACCCTTTTTGACATTTTGGTGATAGTACGTTTTGGATTTGTGATCCAAATAGATGTATTATGTCCATTTTGAAGTTAGAGAATTTTGCTTTGCTTGAATCTTTCCCCTTTCAAACAAATATGATGATTAGTCTTTGTGGAGGGCAACACCATGGAAAATATACATGTGTTAACTCTTTTACGATTTCATTGAAGTAAGGTAGATTACCTGGTCTTTGGGTTGATGGAAATTTTGATTTTGGGAAGTGATTCAAAGAAAATTTGAAATGATAATCATCTTGAAAATATTTAACATCGATTACAATTATGATACATCTATATATAAATGACAAGGTGGGTTAATCCAAGCAATGAAACGGATTACAATTTCAATGTAGTAAGGTGATCACAAAATACGATCCGTGATATCGTTTCACACAAGTTTTTTTAATTAATATTTTAGGACATGTACGGTAGAATTTTTTATGAATAATTTGTTCTCTCATCCTGATAAAATATTAATGTTGCATGTCATTCAATATCTTTCTACGTGATCCGATCTTCCAACGCCTTCCTCCTTATTTTGTTCTTCTTTATCATATATTGCTCAATTTTTGCATAATATTATCTTGTTAGAGCAATATTCACACAAAATACTCTTCAACTTTTTTATAACATTCGTCGAAACTTTCAAATTATTCCAAAGATCATGTCTGCCGTTTTTCGAACCATCGTGCCTTCCATTTTGGTTGTTCCATTAAGACAAACTAAGTTTTCTAATCGGACCATGTACTCTCATAATTTTGCTCATATGTTTGAACTTGGATATACTAAAAAAAAGATTGACGGAAGCATTAGACCTTACATTTACGATATGTTTATATGTTTCTTTGTAATGTTTTCTTTTTATCGTAAGATTATGCACCTCTTTTTTTCTTCGGGAGAAGACAAAGGGTCTCCAATGAAATTTTGGGAGAGCTGAGTTTGGCGAAAAGTTATATGAAAGATATCGTTTTTTCTTTATATATTTTCGCATTTGGATTGAAATGAAACAGGAAGAAATTTTATTTTTTAAAAAAAGTGAAATAAATTGTGTTTTTTTAAAGTTATTTATAGGAGTATAGTTGGATTTGAAGAATATATTTTCAGATTTTTTTTCTTCTGAATTTTATAAATTTTTAAAGTTATTTTGAATTTTGTTTAAATTGCAAAAGCTTAACATATTATAACTAATTTTGGTATCATCATAGCTTTCTTATAAATAAAAAATATCTTTCTTTTCAAATTACAAAATTCCATTTTAGTTAATAAAAAAATATAAAAATTGAATATATATCTCGTCTGTTTCTCTTATTATATTTTAATAAAATGATTTTTTAACCTTAATCAAAAAAAAAAAAATTTAACACAATTTTAATATGTATGAGATTCCAAGTATCATTTGCTATTCGTTTTGTAGATTTTATTTTGAAAATTCTAATTCCTGAATTTGCAACACGCTTCTAGTGTATGGAGCTCGTGGGTGATGGTGGTATTCCATGGATTGCGCAAATTCAGTGTGTTGTTTTTTCCTCTTGCTAGATGTCTTGATAAAAATGAGAGAGGCATTGTGGATCGAAGACAGGAAATTGAGGTAATTTGTACATATTCAATTGCTGTTACGAATTACAGCAAATTCTGAGTAAATTTAAGCAAAATGGGGATGCTGTGATTTCAGGGAGGTTAGTAGAGTTGCCCTTCTCGCTTAATTTATTTCAGTATATATCATTTATATTTCTACCAAGACTGATGCTGCTGTAAGGTATGTAATTTGTACGTTCTGAACCCATTTGTGAGACGATGAAAGTTTTGAGTGGTCAATGAGTACACCTTTGGAAATACTTCAAGATGGCAAATACATTTTCCCAACAACAGGTTTAAAAACAAACTGAAATTCGCTTTCTTCAACTCTGGTTTTGATCTCATAGCCTGTGTGTATGCACTTTTGTCGTGATAATTTTAAATCTTTTGGATTGTTTATGCTACATCTTCTGTTGCATTAGTTGGATGTGTGGAACCTGTCATTTACAATGGCTCAATGCGTGCCGTGTGGCTGAAAGAATTTTTGAGAAGATTTATTGCGAGTCATAATGTGACTTTACTTCTGGTGTTGCATCTTCTGCATTTAAATATTTGATGATTTTGGTACCTGTGATACCTATTGATTTGTTCCGACATGTTTCTCTTTACTGTTTTTTACTTTTGGCTTTAATTTTTAGGTTTGAGAATCTTGTTATCTCCAATCTAATAGATAATTCGCGGTGACATTAATCCACAAATATGCTCACTGGTGCTTGATCTGTCGTCAAAGTTTATTCCACAAGAAGGTTTTGCTTTCCACTCCAATCCTCTAAATGATGCAACTTAGAAGATGATATAAAGGGAACCAGAACATATCAATGCCAAGAAATGGGAAAAATAAAATAACAAATTTCCTACTTCAGCAGAAAACGAAATCCTAAAGAAACAGCTATCACTATAAAAAAAATATATGGAAACAAATTTTGAGGGGGGCCATTATTAAAGCAACTCAAACCAATTGAGTTTATACTCGTTTCTGATTGGGGAGAAATGTTTGTATTAAATTAATAGAGTTGCACATGAGCCATAATATTCATATACAATTATCTTCAGCTGTCGAAGTTACAGTTTCTATTTATTTATTTATTTTTGTCCCAATTAAGTTACTCAATTATTTAAGTGCTGAATCCTTGTCTCAGGCCCAATTATTTCAATGCAGACAAGCATGACAACGTGATTGTTGCATGCACAACAGGTTGATAATTCCACTTGAGTTTATACTCGTCTCTGATCAGGGGAATGTTTGTAAATGTCATGAATTGATAAAGTTGCGCATGAGCCATAGAGTTTCATTATGCAATTACCATGTAAATTTTTAAGTTAGCAGAGTAACTATTTCGTTGGTTTTTTTTTATATCCTGATGGTTTGAGTTACAGCACGCAAACCCATCTCGTACAGAACTGGTACCTGTTAAAGCCAACTTCCTGATTGATTGGCACATTCTTAACTTCATCAAGAAAGACACTATTGTCAAGCTTGGAACTAAGAGGATACCAGCATATCACAAAGATGCTTGGGTTGATACTGATCCAATTGATATCAAAGACTTATTTACACTAGATCACATGGAAAAGAGATTATCAAATCACTAAGGAATTATGTAATACAACTACAGAAGCTGGGAAGAGCCGGTACGGTTAACTTTCCAATGTGTTAGCGTCGTTCCGAACTCTGAATTGACTTATCCCAATTAAGTTACTCCATTATTTAAGCGCTGGATCCTTATCTCAGACCCCAATTATTTTAATGTGATCGAGCATGTGTTGATTATTTTCATCACATATAATATGGACAAAAACTTTTGGAATGTCCTTTTATTAAATAGTTAATTTTTCAACCTTAAATTTTCATTTATAATATATCCGTTAATTCTACTATCAAATAATATTTACCATTTGGACTTTTCTCTTTTGTAATTCGAATAAACATTCATAACAAATTTCTTGAACAGGTTATCCGTGTTATTGTCTAAGATTGCCTTAATATGATTCACGACATAATATTTGTGAGATTCGATGATAATTGCTCAGATTCACTGAATATACATACAATACATAAGTTTTGCGACAATGTGACAAAATATTTATTGCTGTTGTAGATTGACCAAACCATTGCCAGATTGCCTTCTTTTATAGACACAAATATGTCATCATATCCCCACTCACCAAATATCTGCACTTTTTAATTTTTTCACTTGTGATTTTCCTCTGTGATATGGCATCTATTACGCGTATGTATTCTATTTAAGCAGATTGGAGAAAGGATAGGTTAAACAACAGAAGGCAATCCCTTACTCACTGTTCCTGGTGGGAAAACAACTGAGAGAGTGATAGGTGGTAACAAATGGAGAAGAACAATGGATATTCACATGTTGCGCTTCCGTATGATTTGATTGAGAAGTCGAAGAATATCACCAATTGGGATGAGTGGGCTTCTCCTTGGACATATGCCGAGGAACAGATGTGGTGGTTGGCTATTCCTAGAAAATTTGCAGTGTCAACTCGCTGAAGATGATGGTGCATATAGTTTATATATGAGATTAAGAAGAATCAAAGAGCTCTCTGAAATCCAAAATTAGAATAAATCAATATTTGTATCTTCCTGCGATGATTTCAAATATTTGGCAATAAAAGAGAAATATTTAGTCGTGAATGTTGCTTTTTTCGTATTTTTATTTTTATTGCTTGGTCCTTTCCCTCACATTATCATATATATTCTGGTGTTTCAGATTTTTCTGGTGTGGTTCCCTGTCTCGTCTGTATAAACATAAACTTGTGTTACTGCTGTGAAATAATTCAAACTCTGGTTTCACAGTGAATCTATACTTTGTACTAGAAGCAGGGAACCTTTTTAATTGACTTGTTGCCACAATTTCAGTGCGGTTAGCGTGCATGCTTGTGTAACCTATCTCAGCTTGAGGCAATGATTCATGTCATGGATAAGAAATTTCTACATCTAAAATTATATTAGCGGATCTGGCACTTGAGTCTCATAAAACCTCCCTCTTTTAGAAAGTTCCAAATCTAAAATTATATCATCAAGTCACACTTAGTCAGATAAAGCCTTTTGGGCTAGTTGCATTAGGCCCCCTATGAAAAGTTTAAAAGCATAAAACCTCTAAAAAATTATTATCAGGCCATTATATCCTCAATTTTTTTAAAAGCAGGCACATTTAAGCACTGTGTTAAAAATCTCAAGCTCCATTTGTCAGGGGTTTTATGCCTGATTTTTAACATCACATTGTTTAAAATTCAATTTTACACAAGGGGTTTTTCGTTTTTTTGAATTTTACGAGGATGCTGATGCAATTTGCCCAAAATCTTTTCTTTGGTAATATTCTATGTGGTTCCTTGTACATTATCTGCTTATACTCCAAAATGCATCCTAACATTACGTCTACCCATCCATAATAGCGGAGACTATGATTTCTGTGTTATGGGTTAACTTTCAATCTTCTGTACTGAAATACCAATGCTGAGAATGATATAGCCTTTGCCTATTATTATTAGTCGTGGTGATATGAAAAATGAGGCAATATGTTGCTTTATGTCATGAAGAATCCAGAGTACTTTGTGTTACAGTTGTTCAGCTACTGTGCTACAATTATCAGTGGAAGATTGTGACTTGGGATGGATTCTAAAGTTTTATTGCTGGAAATTGGCAAAGATGATGTTGGAATTTTACAGGGTTTGGAATTGGCAAACTTGGTCAAAAGTTCCAGGCTCAAGCTTGATCAATAAATATGACTTCAAAGGCTGGTCTTTTGTCATTTAAACCATAGCCTGGATTCGAGCTTTTAGGAACATATGGCTTGAAGCTCTTTTATTTTCTTATGTTGCTTAAAACATTATACTTATAGGACATTGGCAAAAACTTGTGTGACTGTGTGAGACGGTCTTACATGTCGTATTTGTGAGACGGATCTCTTATTTGGGTCATCTATTAAAAAGTATTACTTTTTATGCTAAGAGTATTACTTTTTATTGTGAATATGAGTAAATTGACTCGTCTCACATGAGACTCACTCTAGGGCATTTGTACAAGAAAACTATGAGCTGCATGTAAGATCGAACAAATATATCTCCAATTTGTCAAATATTATTTTGCAACCGATGACTTTGTTTTATGTATGAGTTGTGAGTTTTTGAATTTGGATAGCACAATTATCAATTAGATGTTAGCTATAATTTTATGAAGATTGAAAAAGGATACAATGAGATGTAGATTGAGTCGAGTTGAATGAGATTGAGTCGTGTAAGTTTTTATTTTATTAAATTATGTAATAAATTTTATTATATATATAATTAAAATAAAAATTTAAATACACAAATGAAAAAATTAGATTTTAAACAAATTTGAAAAAAAGATAAAAAATAAATCACATTCACTTTCCTTTTTTTTAACAAACTCTTTCAACAGTCCCGTTTTCCCATTTTTACAGTCTATAACATGTCTTTGAGATTTCAAGAATCCACGGCACGAAGACCTAAATTAGCACGTAGCCTGTTCGACGAAACTCCCCAACCAACGCTTTAACCTGTGCAACTCCATCATCCGACCTTGTGAACAAGCTCCATCTAATGTTGGATGCATTTGTGGTTTCTAAACGTCTGGTGATCTCCAGAATACGGGCCGGTTACTACACTTCTGCCTGCATTGTGCCCATGTTTGGAATGATCTGATTTACTGGGGTGGCGCGTTGTGCAGAAAAGTGTGTATATGTGCAGAATGGGCGAGTGGCTATTTTCCAATCTCGTTTCATAGGCAATGGACACTGCTAATGGCGGAAGTTGTGACTCTGAGACAGAAGCTTCGAAAATCCGATGAATGGCCAAATTTGTTAGATTCAAAAACTTCCCTTTCTCTCAAGCCTCCAAACGGTTCCTATTTCACTTTAATTCTTTTGCTTCTTCTTATTCTTCTTTAGACCAGAAAGATTCTCATCATATTAAGCAAGATTATGTTTTGTCTAATCGTATAAAAGACAAAGCTCTTTACTTTCTGAACTCTTGTAAAAGCTTGGCCCATATTTTCCAAATTCAAGCCTTCTTAATAACTTCAGATCTTTTCCAGGACCCTTCTTTCTCCGGACGCCTTCTGAAGCTCTCCGCAGATTTGTGTGATGATTTCTACTATACAGTCTTGATTTTCAGGTGTATTAATTGTCCTGATACATTCTGTGTCAATAGAATCATAAAGCACTATTCTTGCAGCAGTTATTACGAGGAAACTATTGCCTTTTATATTGAAATGCTGAAAGAAAGCAGATTTTATCCTAATAATTTTACTTTTCCACCACTTATTAGTGCTTGCGCTAAAATGAATTTTTTGAGTTTGGGGCAAATGTGCCAAGGACAGACTGTCAAATTCGGGGTGGATGGTGTTTTGCCTGTGCAGAATTCTTTAATTCACTTCTATGCTTGTTGTAAGATAACTGATGTTGCTATGAAAACGTTTGTTGAAATGCCCATTAAGGATTTGGTGTCTTGGAACACAATTATCGATGGTTTTGTGAAGGCCGGTGAAATGGACGAGGCACACAAGCTATTTGATTCAATACCCGAGAGGAACGAGGTTTCTTGGAATGTTATGATCGGTGGTTACTTGAACTTTCAGAACCCAGGGATCGCAATGAAGTTGTTTAGGAACATGATGAAATTAGGATTTAAGAGTAATGATACCACCATGGTGAATGTGCTTACTGCTTGTGGGAGGTCAAATAGATTAAAGGAAGGAAGGTCGGTTCATGGTTTTCTTCTTAAATCGTTTAAGCCTTCTAGTCTGAATGTAGATTCTGCTATTATTCATATGTATAGTAAATGTAGGAGGGTGGATCATGCTCAGATTATCTTTAATAGAATGTCGAGCAAGAACTTGGTTTCATGGAATGTGATGATTTTGGGGCACTGTATCCACGGTAATCCTATTGACGGGCTTAATTTGTATTCAGAAATGGTGGATAATAGTAGGACGCTGAATAAATTAACTCCAAATTCTGACAAGAATCTGAATCTGTACGAAAAGGATTGGATTCTGCCTGATGAAATTACGTTTATAGGTGTTCTTTGTGCATGTGCACGCAAAGGAATGTTGAACGAGGGGAGAAACTACTTCTCCCAGATGATTGACGTGTTTCATGCGAAGCCGAATTTTGCTCATTACTGGTGCATGGCTAATCTCATGGCCAGTGTTGGTCAAGTGCAAGAGGCAGTGGATCTATTAAAGGACATACCAACTGAAACTTACCAGTTTCCAGAATCCTCATTATGGGCAGGATTGTTTGCATCATGTCGTTTTCAAGGGGCCGTGAACTTGGGGGAACAAGTTGCAAAAGACTTGATCGAACAAGATCCTCAGAACTTCTCCTATTATGCTTTACTTGTAAATATTTATGCTGTTTCAGGTAGATGGGAAGAAGTTAATAGAGCAAAAGATATGATGAAAAAGAGAGGTATTAGCCGAATGCCTGGTTGCAATCTCAAGGATTTAAAGGAAGTAGTTCACACAACTCTAGATCACGAAGCAAATGACAGTGGGATTAGCTGATAGAGCTGATAAAGTGAATTATCTATGTTGATTATTCTCTGCTGATTATTACACATTGCTACAAGTCCTATGAAGAGGCGAGGAAAAGAGAGCGCGCATCAGCACGTGAAATCTGGCTCGTGGAGCTCTCCATTTTCAGTTATTTGGAGATTCTCAAATAAGTTAACATGAATATTTCTTACAGGCCTTTCAATACGTTAGGATCAGTTTTGATGAAGTTTCCTTAAAATCACATTCGATTTCAGTTTTCCAAATGATCGACACAGAGTAAGCATAGTTCTGAATCTGATAACAGCTTATGTAAGGATCAACATCTTCATTACTTCCATCTCAATCAATGGATAGAAATTTAGTTATTTATTTTCACTGTGGGTGCTTGGAAAAGTAATCATTATTAATTTTAATTATTTTTTCTGAACAGTGAAAATATTTTTAAAACCTCAACTGAGATATGTGTAGTTATAAATATTATACAATATAATTTTCATGCAATAATAAATATTCTTTTATATCTCTTCAATACAGGTTTACTAGTGAAGCAACCTTAATTATGCATCTAATAATCCATGTTGATCTTCGCATATGAGATTCACATAAAAATTATGAACTTCATATGCAAGAATAAGTGTGGGATAAGAGTAAGTTGAACTCTACTAATTGGACTTGATAAATTCATAAGCTTTTATTCAATCTAATAATAAATTACCAAATACAATATACTACTACGAAAGTAGATATAAACCAGCCTAAGTGAGACTAGAACTCAAGATTCTTTTTTGAGGGCTTCTCCCTAGGTGTGATCATCGGTCGGTTCGATTCGGTTTTCAGTTTTTTATTTTCGTTTTTTCGATTTTCGGTTTTACAAATATATAATCCGATATCTGAACAATTTTTCTTCGGTTCGGTTCGGTTTTATTTTCTACCGAATGGTTCGGTTATTTCGGTTTTGATACAATTATTTAAATTAATAAAAAAAATATATTGTAAAATATAATTTGTTATCTTTTTACATGATTTCACAGTGAAACATATAAATATAAAGTTTAAATTAATTACATAAATAACAATCAACTAAATATTATTCAAAATAATTCTTCATTCAAAAAATATATAATAAAAATAAAATTATTAATTTAATGAAATTTCGGTTTTTTAGATAAAAACTTTTTTGGCATATATAATTCGAATCCGAACTAAAGAAATTTTGGTTTTAATATTTATATCCGAATTATAAAATTCGATTTTCAGTTTAGGTTATTCTTCAGTTTTTTCGATTTAAATTTTCCAAAGTTCGAACACCTTACCTACGACTGGTCCAAGGTATGTTTGGCCTGTATTTTGTTTTTTGAAAAGACAAGTGCTTTTGCTTTTTCCAAGATATCTAAAATATTTGGCAAATGCTAAACGTCACGTGGAAGTATAGATAAAATAATAATTTTAGATTGTCTTGGTCATTTGACTGCAACATTCCAAGTGAACGTAGGCGGAAGGATGCCGTTAAGCGCGACGGCGATCGGAGCTCTGCTGGGATTGGGGACGCAGATGTACTCGAATGCCCTGCGAAAGCTTCCTTATATGCGCCGTAAGCACCCTCGATCCCTTTATCCTCTTCCCTCTGTATATCGATATTTAATTATATAGAGGATATTACTTTTGTCATTTATTGATGGATCGATTAATTGAACAATTACGCGAAATTAAATGGCATAGATCCGTGGGAGCATGTTTTGGGAATGGGAATAGGGGCGGTGCTCGCTAATCAGATGGTGAAGTGGGACGCTAAGTCTCAGGAAGACCTTGACAAATTGCTTCTCAAAGCTAAGGAAGCCAACCAGCGTCGCTACTTCGGTATTTCAATGTTTTCTCTGCAATTCCTGTTGTAATTGGGGTTTGTAATTCAGTCTGCAATCTGGCAATTTGTCACTCCAGTGATTTTTCCTTTGAATTCATTCTGTCTTAATTACTATCTAATTTGTAGTAATTGTTAACTTAAATGGGTGAATGGTGGGGTTGAGATTTAGTCCAGTTGAGTGCCCTGTAGAACCAATGTTTGAATGCAGTTTTCGTGGAACCATTTCAAGTGAAATCAGGGAACCAATATCATTGGATTTACTCTTCTAGAAAAGTTGAAAAGTGTTTTTCGATTTAGCTTATTATTATGAAAAATGAATGAGTAAAAGTGCAGTATTATAGAACTTGATTGTACAATCATTTCCTTCCCGTTTTCTTTTAAATCAAACTTGAAAATGTTGTACTCATCCAAGGTTCAAGTAAAAACTAAAAACTCTGTTTTTACCTCAATGGAGTCGAAGATCTTAATTCCTAACTTAAAGTTACTTTATGTGACATTTAAAATGAGGTTCTATTGATTTAAAATTGTGAGGGCTCGTGCTCCTGATCAACATTTAATTATCAATCAACCAGAATTAATTAATTTAAACAGGGAAAACGAATAAAGATTTTCCATTTGGTATTACAGAAATTTTGTCATGACATCCCTGTAAATAGAATATATCGAAAATCAGAACAAAACATAGTCATATCATCAATCCACAAACATGCAGAGCCGACAAAGCTCGATCACACAACCAACAGTAAAAAATATCGTAAAATATCAATTCAACTACACGAGGCATTTCCCGACAAATGTATGAATTAATTGTACAGTACGTGTGTGTGTGTGTGTGTATATATATATATAGGAACACAACAAAGACAACTCTCACTGGGCTCCACTGGCAGACGCTCCACTTGACGCGTCAAATCTGTTGGATAACCAGCTATGGAATCACAAGCAATCACGACATAAAAAAAATAGAGCTCGGACCCTGTATGATGAACCAGTAAATTACTACAAATATAATTAACCTGAAATAAAATCAATTAAAATGTAATTCAATGTAATACGTGAATGGTAACAACAAAATAATGGATATTAAACGGAGCTTATAATTAACCTGAAATAAAATCAATTAAAATGCAATTCAATGTAATACGTGAATGGTAACAACAAAATAATGGATATTAGACGGAGCTCAAACGAGTCGCGTCAACAACAGTAGCAGTGGTCACCCGTGCCAGGAGCGCAGCATCAAGTTGCCGCTCATTCATGCACATAGGTCGTCCTCATACTGTTATCAGGAGTGTGATAATCTTATGTCTCCATCGATGACTCAAAACATCTCAACAAATCAATATCAATAGCAGTCAGAGGAGTCAAGACTCAACGTGCTATGCAAAGGCAGTTAATATCACTAGTCAACTATTATCACTTAATTTTTTGAATAAAATTTGTTTGCAATAAAGTGAGAATTTATTTTATTTTTAAAAGAAAATAGGGATTATTTTGAACTTTGCACATTAACAATCAAAATAAACATATGAATGCAATCACATCATCCACATAAACATATAATGCATGTCACAACTCATTATAAAATATTTAACATCAACCCACGTCATTATAGACTTCGTAATGAAAACAGTTCATACGTATCTCTACCGAATACTTAAATTACCATAGAAATATAATAAGGACTTCCAGACGAATCCAAACCTGTGACAACTAATTATTCTCATCAAATTCACATTTTCCAAAATTATTCAACATACTAAGTTGCGTTATTTTAATTGCTAACAATTAACTTTTTAGCCTAAAAATCCCATTATCATAAATTTAGGCAGTTTTTTTAAGTTTATCATTTTCAGCTTGTAACTAAGCTCGATTTTAAGGTCATAACTCATCTAATACTTATCCAAAATATACATAGCTGCAATCCTAACTCAATTTCTCATATTTCATCAAAAGGCATTGAAGTGAAATTCGATCATTTCAACAGGCTAACTTACATGAAAACATTAACTATGGTCTATGTGCAACAGATTCTGATACAGATTTCAAGTTCGCCGCTTGATAGCATAAAATTCACATCTAATTCATTTTCCACCCAAGTCAAGTTCCACCAATTGGAAATGAAAAATATTCGATTGTATAAGTTTGTCTAGTTGGGACCAGATTCAAAATCTCAACCGTTTACGCCCAAAAATTACTCTAACATACTGCATCAACACGAACCCGCGAACATAATCCAGCACATGGGCAGTTTCAGTAAAATACGTTGAACTCTTTCGATTCTCAACCAAATCATACGATTTTGGTGTTATTTCGAAGATAAAACATAGCTCTATAACTTTCATTTGAATTCCAACTCAAGATTCCTAACCAAAACATTCTCAGAATTTTTTTTTTTGATAAGAAACAGATATTTATTATTAATATATGTTAATGTCCATTACAGTCAGTGGACTAGAAATCCACTACTAATGAAAAGAAAACACAACGTCTAACAATAGATGTAAGACCAATCTCTTAATAAATCAGAAATCGATAAACCGTTGAAGTCTTTGACTGATCGAATCCAGTTAGCTATATTGATCTTGATATTCTCCCAGCAATCTTCTTCTTTTTGTTCAATCTCTTGAAAGATTCTTCTATTTCTCTCTAGCCATATCGCCCAACATATTCCGTGCATCACCACTCTCCAAAAGATTTTCCATTTTTGCCAAGCAACTGACCAAGGTCTGTAGCAAACAAGTCCTTTGATGTTTTCGGAGTAACCCAAACCAGTCTCAATTCTTCCAAAGCCCTAGCTCATAGTGCACTACTGAAGTTGCAATGAACAAGCAAATGATCTTGTGTTTCCGCATCCTTACGACACAACACACACCAGTTTGGAGAAAGAGCACAAGTAGGCCATCTCGTTTGAATCACCTCGGATGTTGGTAATTTTCCAAGTATTGCCGTCCAAGAGAAGATCTGAATTTTTGTTGGAATAGGTGTTTTCCAAATGATATCGAAGAAGCTGAATTGTGGTGTAGAATTATGAACGTTGAAGAGAGAATTGAACAAAGATTTGACCGAAAACTTCCCCGATGGATCCCCCTCCCATACCCTGAAATCATCAACCCCTTCCACCATTATTACCCTGTCCAAAATACCTAGGAACACAGACAATTGATTGATCTCTTCATCTCGAAGTGATCTACGAAAATGTAGATTCTATGATAGAGCAGTAGATGAGTTAAAAGAGACGAAATGAGATATGGTTAAGTTACGACCCTATGAGATGAGATATAATGAAGGAAACAAATCACGGAAAGATGACTCCCCCCACCAAATGTCCTCCCAAAATCTAATTTTATTTCCCCCTCGAACCTCTAGTCGCACAAATCGGTGATAAATCGGGTAAGCTCTAGAGATGAATTTCCACGGACATCTGAAAGTTACATTTTTCGCCAATCCCGCGTCCCAACCATTTTCTTGTAGGCCATACTTACTCCTGATTATTCTACTCCACAACGTGTCATTTTCAACACTAAACCTCCACCACCATTTTCCCAATAATGCAATGTTTCTCAAACAGATATTCCCTACACCTAACCCACCACGCTCTTTCGGTCTACTAACCTTCTTCCATCCAACCATATGGCAATGTGTTTCGCCCTCATGTCCATCCCACAAAAAATCACGCATAGTTTTCTCCCATCCCGCTGCCACTCCTTTTGGTACTTTGAAGAGAGACAAGAAATAAATTGGCAAAGCACTTAGTACCGCAGCGATCAATGTTAATCTCCCTCCCTTGGACAAGAAAGCCTTTTTCCAAGTCGCTAATTTCCGGCTTAATTTAACCGTAATAGGTTCCCAAAAAGATGCTTTAAGTGGATTGCCCCCTAGAGGAACTTCCAAGTATTTCATCGGCCATTGATCCCTACGACAACCAGTCGTGTGTGCTATGTCGATCTCAAGTTCTTCATCTTGGTTTAATCCCAATAAAGCACTCTTTTCCCAATTGATCCTTAAACCTGACATGTCACAGAATAGCTTCACCACTTGCACCAAAAAGCTAATGTGTTCCTCAGTTTTAACAAAAAACAAGGTATCATCCTGCAAATTGTATATGTGACACTTCCACCTTTTCTCGTCCCACCTCAATCCCACTGATTAAATTTGTCTCTTTTGCTTTATCGATCAAACTGCCCAACACATCCACTACCATGTTGAAAAGAAAAGGTGATAAGGGATCTCCCTGTCTAATCCCCCTATATGACTTAAATTTCCCTCTTGATCTTACAACATTAATCCGGTAAATAATCAATAACGAGTTAATGATCGAACTAAAACCGAATTAATTCGTAGTTAAGGCAGCCTATACATCGAACAAAAGAGGCTGGAAAATTGAGTTTAAGCTTCTTAAAACTCGAAGCAAAGATAGGCTAGCAGATGACCAGTTGTGAACGGCGGCAGATGGTGGTGGAAGTCATCGGCAGCAGCTGGAAATCGTGAGGAAAAAGCTGGGTTGGTTCAGAAATATTCCCTAGGCTCAAGTAGGACCAACCCATGCCATGACCTTAGCAAGCTGTTTCTGACAAGAAGAAGAGGCGGCGATGGTGGAAGAAACAAATTATGCAGCACAGGGTCGAAGAGCTCGGAATTTTGTTTCAAGTTTTTTCGAAATTTTGGTAGCAAAATGAAGCCTAGGTTGAGATCTACCCGAATATATAATCACTTGCAAGTTTCTGGTGGCGAGGCTGTGGATATCGGCCGGAGAAGCTACGGTTCAGGGTGGGATCGGGAATGGGTTGGGGAATTGGGTTTCTCATTTTAGAAATGATAAGCGTGTAAGTATATGTGTATATAAATTACTATATATAGTAACTTGTACACAACTCCCGGTTTTGAATTGTTTTAACGTCCGTGTGTTATTTAATTCAAATATGTATTTTAATTTGCAAATACATATTTGTAACACACGATTAAATTATTTGGTTTAATTATTTTAAATTCACAATTTAAAATAATTGTTTCTAATTCTTAACCAATTAAAAATCAGGTTCTAACAAAAACTCTTTAAATTTCTTGATGACTAGTTATCATAATCCAGAAGTTAAGTTGAAATTTTAGTGTCTGAGTGGTAGAATAATTTCAGTTTAGTTTCATCTACGTGATAATATTGTGGTTTTAGAATATTGGGGGAAAATAATGCTCTGAATAATAAACTTTACCTATTGTTACAAATGAATAGGTTTGACCTAGCGTAACCTGTATTTCAGTGCTCACAAGTCACTACTATCAAAAGGCAGTTAATGTAGCATCTGTGAGATGATGATGATAATGGAACTGAACTCAGAGTGGCCCAAGTTTTGAATGCAATATTAGCTCTATTGCTAGCTGGCAAAACCCTGTTTTAATCCACGTTGATGTATTCTCCCGACTGAAAACAGCAAAATAGATTAACGTAGGTGTTTGTCACGAAAATTGTGGGGCGTGCCAGGCACGTGTTTGTGCCAAATGTGAATGATCCGACTTCGTTTATCAAGCGTTGCGAGTCCCGATTCGACCGTTAGTTATAGTTCTTTCAATATGGCTTCAAAGCTAAACGTATAAACTGAGGAAAATAAAGAAATTATAGAGAGAATCTATAAACACCATCAAACTTAAATATGTTATTATGAATTTTGATTGACATTCTACAATAAATTTGAAGGAAGGAGAAAATACACTGCTTGGAATGAAATGAGCGAACAATTAATGATAGACTTCTGCAGAAGTTTGTTGTAGATTTTTTGTTGATCCTCTTTTTTTGTCCTCCCGTCCTCCTTTTTGTCACATTCTGCATGTTAGGATGTTCTACCCGCTTCCATACACCTGTCGAGGGTTGGTCTGGGAGGAACAACCAAACGGGGTTTTCTTTCATATTTTTTATCAGAGCCTAGAGGTGCTGACGAACTAGTCAAGAAGACTACTTTCAAGGTGGGACAGATTCTCGTTTCATTTGAGTGTGCTAGTGGCTCGTTAATATTGCCAGAGGAGTTTAAACGCAAAAGGATGTTTGAATCCGATGTATCCACTGGAAACCAAAGTGTTACGAAATCCATTCAAACCAATATTTTGAATGATTGCGTTGGTGCTCTTGTTAATGAAGAGAAAAGAGTGTTGATGAAGCGACCTACCAATAAGATGACTAAACATATCAAACCACTCTATATTATAGCGCATGTTAATGGAAAGTCATTGTCTAGGGTACTGATAAATATGGGTCTGCTGTGAATATTTTACCATACAGAATTCTTCATAAGTTGGGGAATAATGTGGAAGACTAATTCCTACGGAAGTCTCTGTGGCGGCTTTTATTGGGGAATCTACAAAAACTTTGGGAGTGTTGCTAGCAAATGTTACTGTAGGGTCTCGATCCTCGCTGTCAGCTTTTTTCGTGGTCTCATGACATTTGGGAAACCCAAACACCGCAACAATAAACCATTGTCCCATTTCATGTACATTTCATCTTCCATCAAGACATAATGTAGAATTCTCATCTTCAAACCGTAATGCAACTTCTGCTTAGGATTCCTCAATGCATCTTATTATCTCAGCCTCCAATCCCCAGCGAGTTCAACATCAATATCAAAGGTATCCACTTGTATTCCTCGTTGGTGAATAGAAGGATGATTTCTCCTTTGTTCTAACAAAAGTTTGTGGGTGAGCTCGGGCGACATCCTTAAACCAGAAGCAATCTGAGCCAATTAATCAGCTTCCCAGTTGTCTTTTCTTGGCACGTGTTGGAATGTCACATCTTCAAAATCGTCAAGGAGCTGTGAAGCATCAGTAAAATAAGGGGCTAACGCCAAACTTGAACATTTATATTCCTCGGACATTTGCTTGAGAACCAGCTGGGAATCTCCAATAATCAACACATCTTTAGCGCCCAAATCTCGTAAAATTTCTAAGCCAATCACTAGCGCTTCATATTCAGCCTGATTATTGGTGCATGAAAAGTCCAGATTAAATGACAAAGCTGTCTTAACTCCCGTTGTCGATGTTATCACGACTCCCACCCCTGATGCCCTCTCTGTACTGGAACCATCAAATTTCAAAGTCCAGGGCTGATTGACACAAAACACTGGAATAACCACCTGGTGCACTCCCTGCCACATCGACCATAAGGTGATCTGCCGGAAAATCAGCAATAGCTTGGCCTTTCACCGATTTTTGGGGGCAATAAATCAAGGTGAATTCGGCCAATGCCAGCGACCATTTGCCAATCCTTCCAAAGATCGTTACCAAAGAGTGCTCAAGAATCTATAGCAACACAAAGCAGGCCCCAATACATCAACGTAAAAATTTGAACAAACACAAAGAGCATCATCCAACTGATTCTTCCTACAGTCCCATCCCTCTATCTACTGAGACCGCCAACATGTTGTTTACTCTATCCACACTTGAGTCAAACGCTCTATTGTTGAATCGTACCGTCACGCCTCCCTTTGAGTTTGCTAAATTTATGTTTTTACCCCTCGCGCCTCCCTTTGAGTTTGCTAAATTTATGTTTTTACCTCGAGGGGACGTCAATTGGAATGCCTGGGTTGATAGATTGAAAAAATTCGATGGGAGCACCTGGCGAAAATAAGGCCTTTATCAACTCATTCAAATGTTCACCATTGACCGTACCTTTAATCTTGATCTCCCTGAAGGTGTCATTAGGCTGTGGACGCCGCCATGTAATTCCTTTATATTCCCCTATGGCCCCATGTCTATAACTTTACAGGATGTTTTGCAAGTTACGGGCCTTCCACTTATAGGGAATAAATATGCCGGACTAGTGTACACTTCAGGCTTGACCCAACTATCTGACCAATATTTGAACCCGTCCTCGTATTCCCAGGTTATTCGATGTTGGTGCAGGCTGAAACGAACCTCCTCCACTAGTGAGGAGCGCATAGCTTTTATGTGGGTTCTAATATGCAAATATTTTTTTTGTGGCAAACCTACCATGGAATATCTTGCTCTTGCCAGCCGCCAGGTCTTTGAGTGTTGGGCAGGTACACGGTTTGGGTGTGATGTTTTTGGGGTCCCTTTACCACTGATTGAACGTCGCTGTGAACGACACACCCCTTTCTAAGGTCAATGGGGTTATGTGGATCCTCTAGATGTGGTTGTTTTCTTATTTTCCTGAGCTAAAATATACATCGGGACTACTTTCTGAGCGGTTATCATGGAAGGAGCTAATGTCCTGTCAGAGTGACTTCACCGTTGCAGGGGTTTGTTCATTTTTTGCGATTTCTCCCTTTTGCTAGGGCACTCCATCGTCCTATTTCCTCCACAATTGCGGTCGAGGATTACCCATGGATCAGACACATGGCTGCCAGCAAAAAAACTGATGCATTATCCTTTGTTAAAGATGTGTGCACTACAATCCTCCATCCTCGTTTCTTAGTATATGACAGGACCTCCCCCCGTGACCAGAGTACCCACATCTTTGAATTCTATAATCCACTTTTGTACCCTTCTCAATTGGGTTTATGTCCGACCGTCCCCTCCAATGCTTTATACCTGCCTCGTCCTCTGAATGACATGATGAAAATAGAATTATCCCATAAGAAGTTCACTTCCTCGTCTCTGATAGAGCTGTCAGAACAAGCAAAATCTTTCAAGACTCCTGTTATAGCGACCCCATTTCAGCGTCTGACGATTATTTTGAGTGGTGGACTGCATGATATGACCGTCTTATCCCTGTGATGCTAGAAATTTCAGGTATAGCTTTTATCCATATTTTATGTGACGTCTCATAACTTGCACCCGAGGATGTATAGTGATGGGGGAATGCGCGGGTATGCAGTACCAAATTCAGGGAATAACACCCGGGGGGCAATCTATCACCCACACCAGTTACGACAAACTCCAGTGTTGGATTTTGAGACGGTACGTGATGTTATTCAAGAGTTGTATTGTCCAGGAGTGAGGCCAATCAACCGACCAGAGTTTCACAAACCGTATCTTGACATTGTTGATCGTGACAACCCTTATCCACGAGGATACCACATTCCAGACTTCAGTTTATACTTTGGGAAGATGGTCAATCTAGCGTGGAACATGTGGCAATGTTTACAATCCAATGTGGGGAGTTAGCAAATCTGGAGAATTTTTCTAATTACGAGTTACGATTGTTCCTCAATTCTTTGACTAGCACCGCTTTCACGTGGTATGCGACGCTACCTCGAAATTCTATTATGACTTGGCATGATATGGAACGTCAATTCCATACACAATTCTTCCGAACAGTACCTGATTTGCCCGGGTGGGATGATCAGTCCCATGCTTGGTTTTGACCTTTTACTTTATCCCACAACTGTAATGAAGAAGTAACTATGGATGGCTACAGTAGTTTCAGGGAGCATATGATAGAGCAAGCTATTTTAACTGAAAGAGAACCAAAATTTGATTCAATACCATAGAGAATCAGACAAATCTATTCGGTGAGTTGATCCCAGATTTAGGATCAAGGAGGGGGGTAGATAGAACATCTTCTGCTGTTTCTGTAAATTTTGAAAATTGGATTTAAGTTTGGTTCTTCCTTTCCTCAATTTCAAATTTGGGTTCTAGCCTTTAGTGTCAAATTGATTGAATGTTGTAATTATTATTCTCAAACTTTCTATTACTCACTTTCATGAAAATTTTGGAATCTGAATTCGGAAGAGCTTCCAGTTTTACATGGTGAAAATTTTGTATCATCAGAAGGAAGTTAACTAATTGATGCGAGACATTTGACATAACCTCAAAACAAAACAAAGCCAACATTGGCCTTAATGGCCATTTCGTTCACTTGACACTTTGTATCATTTGTTGGTATAATGTCAAAGAAGGACACTTGGGCTTAATAATGCTAATTTACGTATAGTGAGATCGAACTTTTTTTTGTACTTTACTATGTCGTTGCTTTTATTCTCGCTCTCTTCATGGCTTAATTGTTATGAATTTTCCTCTGGTATAATCTGTTTGGATAATTTAATTGCAGATGATGATGAAGATTAGAATCCTGATATTGGGGTTGAAACAAATTTTCTTCGGTGTAAATCACTTTACTGAGATTACTGAGATTGTCATTCTCCTACCCGTTCCAGTTACAGATGTTATAAACATCTGTTTGCCTAATGTCTAATCTTATCTTTCTGTATGGCTTTGGTGTCAACTTTAGAAACGAAATACTGATTTCTTTGGTTATTACCTGAACCTGAATTTGAATGAGTAGATTGCATGAAACTTCTTCGATTGAATGCGTTGCTAATGAGTGAATATAGCAGTTTCTTGAGATTGATATTTTGGTTGTATTCTCACAAGGTGTGGGATCATTCATGCGTGGATTGGGTTTGATATATATTTAGTATTTTAAAGCATGTGTGGTCTATGTTAAATCATGTCACGCGTTAAACAAATTTCAAATCATAAAATGGTATTTAGACCTGATTAACGTGACATAGTTCAGTGAAAATGGATGGCTAATAGTGCAACACACACTCTGCACAACTAGAAATGTTGGACATGGTTGTAACTGATTTTGTAACATCACTAGTCTCCTCTTTAGCTTTAATTAATATGGAACGCTATTCTGCTTCAAAGCTCCTGAGAGAATGCTCTTCTCGCAAGTTAATTACCTTTACTGCCACTAGGGTACCGTCTCTGAGTACCCCTTCGTAAACGACTCCATAACTCCCCATACCCAACAAATTACCTTCACTGAATCCATTAGTAGCTTTTTCAAGTTCATAGTATGAAATTCTTTTTTGTGGATTCAGTGAAGGTGTTTGGTTCAAATCAATACTTTTCTTGTGTCGTTTTCTGAACACCATCAATGCTGCAGTCAATACAAGGACTATTGAACACCGTCCAAATCAATGTATAGTGCAATGTTTAGTTTTCTTTTTCTCCTTGGCTGTTGTAAGGACTCAACTGACATGGTGGAACCTGAAACCGAGAATCTCCACATAGAGCCTCATTAGATGTAAAAGACTTCCTCGTAAAATTCACGAAAGGGCCACCATTTGGGATCTCTCCTGTCAATTCGTTGAATGAGACATCAAAGTATCTGAGATATGCGAGAGCCTCCAATGATTTCGGAATCTTACCAGTTAGATTATTGTCTGAAAAATCCAAACTTTCTAAGCTATGGACTTTTCCAAGTGAATCTGGCCCTTCCAGTGTATTATGAGCCAAAGAGATATTCGTCAGCATTTCAAAAGCACTGATGGTGGTAAATGTTACCTGATAAGTTATTCGTCGACAATCAATGAGATACACGGCTTTAAGTTGCCGATTTCTGTAGGTAAATGGCCACTTAACTTGTTCGATGAAGCATTGACCGTAACAGATTATTAAGGTTCCATATGGTGACGGGTATAGTTGAATTCAATCTGTTGACAGCTAACTCTAGATTTCTCAGGGACTTCATATTGCCTATACATGCTGATAAGGCACCAGAGAATTGATTCTGTCCCAAATCTAATGCACCCAGATTTTATAAATTACAGCTGCCATTTGAAATAGAGCCTTGAATCATGTTATTGTTTAAATATAGTTGCTGAAGCTTTTGTAGCCCTGTGACAGTGCTTGGCATGGTTCAGATTATCTCATTTTCGAATAGGCTAAAAATTATGAGAGAGCTCAGATTACCTATTTCTTCAGGAATTTGCCCCTGGATTCGACATCTGTGAGGAAAAAAAAAATTGGACAGATGGGGTTATTGTTCGACCTATAGGGTTCCTAGAATCACCAGTTCTTACAAGAATCTACTCTTGGTCAAAGAAGTGAGGAAAGCAAGTTCTGAAGATGGTGACTGTTTTAAAAATTTGTTTTCGCCCAAGTTTAAGATTCTCAGGAATTGTAAATTGCCTAGAGAATCAGGTGTAGTACCAGTAAAGCTGTTGTTTGCAATGTCCAAGACAGTGAGAGTTGAAGCATTAGAAAAAGAATCAGGAATATGCCCATTTGAGTTATTCAATTCCAGATATAACTCTTGAAGATTAGGCGTCCCCTGGCCGATATTTGAAGGAAGACTTCCTTCTATTTGATTTCACACCGCCGTAAAGATCATCAATGCTGAAATGATGTAGATACTCGCTTGGAGAGGGCCAGTTAAATAATTACAGTTCAACCCATACACCTCTAGTTTCTGAAGATGGTCAATTTCCAGTGGAATTTGATCTGTCAAAAAGAAAATCCTATAGTTAAAATTAGAGTTCAAAGACCCTGGTTGATGGAAATGAGGAAATACAAGTACAAACCTTCCAATTCATTTCCCCCGAGATGTCAAATTTCCTATTTCTCTTAGTATGCTTCCTTTGAAATAATTACCGCTGAGAGACAAACTTCTAGTTTGTCACATTTTTGTAAACTTGGAGGTGTTGATTCAAGTAACAATTTTTTTGAAAGATACATTCCCTCCAGGTTCGGAAGGTTGTCGCATATGCTAACCTGAAGTTGAACGGTTAGGCGATTAAGCGACAACCCTATCATTTGTAAAGTTGAGATGTTGAAGGTGGTCAGTGGAAGCGGGCCTGTCAACAGATTCCCATCCAGATTCAGGAAAGTCGGGGCACGAAGATACCCGATTTCTTGGGGAATTTTCCCTTCAAAGGAGTTCAGGCTCGATAGTAGCTCCTGTAATCTTGAAGTGTTTATTGATAAAATGAAGCTCAGGCGATGAGCTTAAAAAGGACTGGAAACGGGCCGCCAACTTCTTTTTTCCTCAAATCGCCTGATTTTAACATGTGTAATTTGGATAACTCGTGGCAAAGTTCCTTGAAATTTGTTGTTGCTCAAATCCAGGGAGACGAGAAAAGAGAGATTTCCCAAGTATAAGAGGGAATGACTCCTGTTATATTCATGCTCAGAATGGGGAAATTTGCATAAATCACGCCTGTGAAATCCCGAGTCTGTCGATAATCACTATAAAATTTTTTTGAGCTAATAACCCCTATGATTCTAGATGTGTAGCACATGGCCATTCCCGCTATATTTTGTACTTGCACACATTATTAGTTGCGAATATCCAAGTAGTTTCGATTAAGAATGTCTAAAAAAATACCATTAAATTATTGTTATGGACCTTACAATGAACATTTTAATTAAAACATCAATGCATTAACTTATATTTCCAATTAAGTTTATTTAAAAAATTACTTTAATTATTAAAAAGTTATTTTATTTTTTTAATAAAATTTGTAACACCGTCACCCTCCCGTGTTTCTTGCTGCAAATGATTCCGATCCAGGTGCAGACATGGGTGGAACTCGTCCAGTTTCTTGTTATAACATTTCCAGGATCTTTTGTTAAGTAACATTTGAAGGCAACAAGTGCTGTTTATCTGTTCCATCGAATTTCTGATCATGAACCGACAAAATAGATGTTTTCGTGCTGCAGTTACAAAATGTTTATCTGAATTTACATTCAATAGGCAGCCAAGCTTCGAGTGGGAATTTTGAAAAAATTATTTCGAGTTCAACTTGATTTCGTTTGGATTTTGGTTAGTTTATAAAATTATATGTCAATTTTATGGGTTTGCAGACTTCAGAAAGAAAACAAAATAAACTTCATCTCAGTCACATTGCAGACAACTTTTGTCGTAGTGACACAAAAATTTTCTTTAAATTTAAAATAAATCAGAAACACAAATTTTCTTTAAATTTAAAATAAATCATAAATCCCTTTTTATTGTTCAGTAACTTGGTATACAAACAAATACAAAGATAGCACAACACTTGTGCATCACTTGGCATCAACATAAACATCAGCTGAAGACGTATCCATATCATTTAGTCCAAGTTCCTCATTTTGCTCCAAACTCCTCTCGTATTCCTCCACTGGCATTCCATATCCACCATCAACGCAAAGTAAATGCATGCTACGCTATTTTTCCGGAAAACGATTGATTGAATTTTGAAATAATATTGGGGGACAGACTTACATGTCAGCTGATTGTCGTCCTTTAATTCGTCGGTTGCGGGGGCAACAAATGAGTTTGACAAAGCATCATCAATAATCAAAGTCCAAGGTTCTTCCAAACTTTTCAACTGTCGAAAATGTATGACAAGTTGACATTACGTACAAAGATTTGAACAGCTTAGTAAGAACAATATAAGTGAATAACTAGGTATTAGCATGCGTTTTTAAGAGCTTCTAATCAGGTACATGCACATGCATCTACAAAATTCATGGTAAAGTAAACAGCTTCCAAGGTCAGGCCGATTAACCAACCAAGTTTACAAATGACAAAATATGGATCCTTGCCGATCCGAAAATTTATGTACACCATTTGCTGCAAAGCCCATCCCAGTTCGCATAAAATTAGTTTTTATTTGTCAATTCCTCGTAGTTACCTATGTCATTTCGTCGGTGTCCTCCGTGCCTAAATGTCTGTGTTACCATGACATTCCCAATATGAAAATATGATGCAGAAATTAATCAAGCTTCCGTGCAGTTTCCTCGAGAGCCCGTGAAAGCTAGTCTAATTCATGTTTGAGGAAAGTAAATTTTCCATCTAGTGGAGGTCTTGCATCTATACATAGTCAATATATATTATACCTCCTAGAGTAAGCTCACAGCACAATGATTGTGTTCTACTTAAACAAGAATCATTAAAGAAAACAAGGAACAATATTACATAAATTTCTCTACAATCCCAATTCAAGAAGCACGAAAGCTCAAGCCCGAGGAACAAGACACCAGAAGTCCAGAACAGAACAAGATTAATAGAAAATATAAAACTAATGAGAATAGGCAGCATAGATATTGTGAAGAACGAGAGTACAAGGAGCAGTGGGTTAATTCATGTATCAAGAGGAAATTACGCAAGTGCAAACAGGGGGGGGGGGGGGGGGGGGGGGGGGGGGGCGAGAGAAAAGGCCTCAAATTCAAGGATGGTAGAGTTCACATTGTCAATAGTAGAGCAAGCACCTTTTCAAGTTTTTCACTAAACTCCTGCCACTTGACCTTTTTAGTATAATCTACACTATCACCAAACGTGAAACCATGTACTCTCTCAAGACCTGCAGTTGAAATTTGAAGATTACTTTTGAAATCTGGAGACTCAGTGATATTTTAATGTGAAGAGTTATTCATCAAATTGCATATAAAAGGTTATCTATATTAATTTAATGGCATTTGCAACAAGAGATGGACAATAATGGGAAGAAATGTAAAAAGATACAACAAAAATCTCACTTTCATCGAGGAAAAGCTCACACAATAGGATTAGGAAGCCAATAATGCATATGCTCCTAACCAAAAAATCGCACCTTATTCTGTTCCAGCCTACTAGGCATCTTTTCCACATCTCCAGTTAATAGATTGAAGGCACCACAGTATGGTGGCTTGGCTTAATTTATGTTTCTAAACCCCCTTTGCTCTACCCCAAAATAACACAAAGTAATATTCAATTGAAAAGACTGAGGAACACAGCTAGGAAAGGGGAAGGAGAGAAAGGATAAAAAAGATACTTACTCTCACCAATCTTTGATATCAAACCTTCAACAGTTGTGACAAGTCCACCTAAAGTGCCACTTGTCAATTCCAACTCAATCTCTGGAATGATCACACCAGCCGTGTCCGACTACCATGTCGATAGGATCATTAATCAGAATTATACAAAAAAACATGAAAAACTGCCACACGGCTTAATGATAAGGAATTAGAGTTTTCGTAGCATTTTGTCCGACCCAAAGTGGAGAAAAGGAAAGCATTTTGAGGCGCAACAAAAATAGAAAAAAAAACAATTGAATTGTGGGACTGAGCAATTGAACTGTAGTAACATAAAATGAAATACTTCTAGTAGTAAAAATAATAGATGCAACGCCAACTGTTTCTGCAACTAAATTTGTGTTTAATACTTTCCACTGTGCAGTGAACATGTCACTGAAATAAACAGCGCATCTGTAAACAAGAAAATTGAGAGTGACATCCCAGCTACTTACCGAAATTGCGTACCTTTATGACATCCCTGGTAAGGTCTCTTACGTTCTTCACACTAACTGTAATCCTTTTTCCTTTGTCAGAAATAGGTCCGCCGGCCTTCACCTGCAAAGCACATGAAATGATCATAAAGTCGAGAGAATAAAATAAAGAGAACTGACATTGGCATATAAAATAGAGCCAGAGGAATTTTAACATAAGCAAACCTCAGAATTACGGTAACCACAGGCATCACAAGAGGAGGCCATGACGATGACTTCTCTGAAATAAGGAATATCTACGGATTGTTAAGCTTCCCAATTCGATGAAATATCATCAATACATCATAATCAACTGCTAAATAATCTTAGGATAAGTTTTGTATACCTGTTGGAACAAATACCTCTTGCACAATGTATTGCTAGAAAAATTAACAGGAAATGAAGAAAAAGGCCAGGTACTTAATAGGTGATTTAACCTGTTAAGCACTAGCATACTACATCACTGCTAATTCTATGAGAGAACGACTTCCAATACATTTAAAATATGGAAATAAGGGTACTACCATACTGCCAGTAGCAACTGATACAATAACTCGACATGAGATATATCGACTTGGTATCAACCATACATAATCTGAGATAAATCAAATTTGGTAGCAACCACACACAATCCGAGATAAATCCAGAAGAAAAATCACCCAGAGAAACTGTCATCACAACTCAAGAAGTGTAACTCTTGCCTCAGAAATTAAACAATAGCGAGCAACACAACACATCCTTGCATAAAAAAAATGAGAGCTTTCCTAATACATCTCATCATAAAGGAGAAAGCTTAAGAAAAGGATACTTGTGACGAACATTCGACACTCAGATTTGGTGGCACAAGCTCCACAGGTTGATGGAAAAGTCATGACCTGCCCACAAAGTGTAGTGGTGGTTATGATTCAATGTCAAAATAAGAATTATGAAATCATGCCCAAGCGCAAGTGTATGTAGAATACATGAAAAGGGGGGAAAAGATGATTTATATTACCTCTTCAGGCGACGAATATCGAAACAAAGCATCAACACTTTCCACACTATTACCCTGAGCTATTGCTTTACGACCAGCTTTAGCCCCAACTGAACCATGAGGTTCACTTTGGATTTGTGGAATACTGGTGATCCCATCTGTAGTTGGTTCAGCATAGGGTTCTCCTACTTGTGATGGGTCCACAAGATATCCTAATGCAGCATGTTGCTCAGGTGTTCTCTCGTAGGACTTTATTATCAACAATGGATCAGGTGAAGGAGCATATCTAATCAAAAGTTTAGTTATTCTCCACAACATTAATCTCATATGTGCAAGTAAAAAGATGATACTGGGTTTTTCCTGTCTTAATTTCAGTTCCCGATGATTTTTTGCATAAAATAATTAGACACTTACGGGTTCTCAATGAAGCTGTTTCCAGCAGGATCATCAAGAATGAAAGTAAAATGTGAATCCCCAGTGGCACAAGCCCTCAGTTTTTTCAAGAATTCATCTATTGCTTCCGCAGTCAGGTGGATCCACTTTCTGAATGTCCCCACCCCCAAAAATAAATAAAAATAATCACAAGGACAATAGGATGATGGTTTTTCAAAAAGCAAGTATCCGAATTTAAACAAAACTTACCTTTCTCTCATCCTGAAGGGCTTCCAACTCATCTGCAGCCCGGACCAGTATTCCTTCAACCTGTAAACATACCAAAAGAATGATAAAACCATGAAAGATAAAAAAGGGTGCATCAGGGTTTATGAGAAACCTACATTCCACTATTAGAAAATGAAAAAACCTATAAGTTTGCATGGAACTGCATATACTGTGACTTTATGCATGTATTCAACTGTCCAAAATAAAATAAGGCTGTTCAGATAAAAAGTTACATCTCAAGCACATATTTGCACTAAAATCAGAATTGGGCAAAAGCATTATATGCAAATCTTAGTGACAAAGGAGACGCACATAATAAGCAATTATTAGTGTTCACCGTTCCTCTCTCTCTCTCTTTGAAATACACAAAAATGAATACATAACAGAAACACGTGGAAATTTCCTTAATTTTAAACAGAACCAAAATGCAAGTTGTGAGTCAATTCACTCTCATGTTCAATTTGACTAATTCTCCAATCAAAAGAAACAAAAATTGAATTGAGAAGATATCAGGAAATACAGTTGACAATGACCCACGCTGAGCCTCAGTAGGAATCTCAAAGTCCAGCTCAGGGATCTGTACAAAGAACATAAAAATAAATATTTCACAGTAGTGAAAATTATTGATAAAAGATTGACACAAGTTGTAAGAGGGAAACTGAATTCCTAGTCAGCAACATCCAAGCTTTATGCAGGCACAAGACATTGGCAACGATCACCTCAGTCAATATGAATGCACACTCAAATGCTAAGTAAGTAGTTAAGAAAAGAACCTTGATTGTGGCAGTTTCTGATTTCACAACCTGACGGTTGAACATCTGCAATAAGAAGCCAACCAGCATGATATTATTTAAATCACGGACCCCACCAAAAAACATCCAGTCACACTTATCTGCGACATGTAATGGTTTGAACAGTCTAACTAACCAAGATAATCAAAATTCACAGAAGACAACCTTTTTGTCACATGATGGTACTTCAAGATGATATTGACATCCTTTAGGCTGGATTTCACCAGCAAATTGCACTTCATTGTTCCTTCACAAAGAAAGCACAAAAGGATAAAAATAAAATAAAACCTTTAAATGTTAGGTATTCGTGTACTTTGAGAGAGAAAAGGTGAAATACCTCTCCCCACAATGGGGGCATTCAAAAGCTGACAGTAGTATCTGTAGAGAAGATATACAAATCAATTGGAAAACAATAAGCATTTTCTTGAATAAGGAATAAGTCACCTACACGCGACATTTGTATCCACTGAAGAAAATAACATTCCAGTTCATTTGACATTTGAATTTTTTATCTTGAACACGGCCTTAATTCAATCAGCATTGGAAGAAAGGACAAGGAGGTTACCTTTCTAAAATGTGGAATGAGAGTTAACAAAAACCTTGTTATCCCCTGTTAACAAGAAAAAAATTAGAAATGGCATTGCTAATGATAAGAGTTAAAATCACATTTTCCAAACATAAAATCATGAATTTTATCATTATCATATAAGATAGACCATCATCTTATGTAAAAAAGTAATCAACTTCTTCATTACATCGAAATGTTAATATCCGAATTTAAATAGAAGTGTCATGCAAGGTAAAACCAAACACTTTACATCCAAATGTTAGTATAATTGCCTTAAGACTAATGCTTAAGCTAAAAATTTCTTCTCAAGTCTAGTCCGACTCCCCAAGCTACCATAATAATCATGACCTCATGACTACTAATATGAAACTCTCATCATAGATTTCAAGCAAAAGGGTGAGTCTGTCAACTCCGCAAGCATCAAACCATGATAACTCAATGCAAAAAAAGAAACATACATACTATTATTTGCAAAAGTAACCAAAATTAAACTGACACATAATATATATTTATGTGGTTACCGAATGCCAGGTATCCTGTTTGAATGAACTCTGAATAAATTTGTTTATAAGCAAACTCCACCGTAGAATGCACATAATACGGAGATTATTGGAAAACAAAACGTAAAAAAAGGAACCTTTCAACATTAACCAAGATCCTTTGCAAAAACGAAAAAAGAGGGGAAGGAAAAATATCCAAAAAAAAAACATCCATCACACGAAACATAGACCCAGGAACGAAATTGTTGCGGTGGAAAACCCCACTACAGACCCTTTTATAAAAATAACAAAAATTGCCGTATGTTTAACCCAAAAAAAAAACACCCACGTTACCAAGATAAATCAAAACAGTATCAAGACTAGTGTAGAAAAACAAAAACATTAGTGCCAAGAATGAAACAATAATACATAAACACAAAGCACCTTTGCATGCGCAGAGCAGAGTAAGAACTGGAAAGCACAAATCCACAGTTAGAACAAAGAGATTCGTACATTATCTCCGCATCGCATGCATAGGCTCTCAACCTCGTAGAGAGGAGTGTCGGAATCTTGAGCGGATACCGCCTCTACCACGGACCGCACATCCACTATTCGAGGCTCGCTCTGGGATGTCTTTTCTGCCGGCGGAGCATCCATCTGTATAGTGATTCTAGGGTTTTCTTGACACTCTACAATTGTTGCTTGAATTCAGTTCCTTGTTTGTTCTAGGGGCAGTCTTCGAGCAAGGCCGCGAAGTTTCTAGAAAGACATATTCTATTTGCTAATTAAAAAAAACCAACAGCCGAAATCAGTTGCCGTCTTAGCTCAGCTGGTAGAGCGCGTGGCTTTTAACCACGTGGTCGTGGGTTCGATTCCCACAGACGGCGTTTTGTTGTTAGTTTACAATTTCTCAAACCTTTTGTGAACACTGAAAAATCATTTTATTTTGTTGGTTTGCAGTGCGTAATGCGTTGCGTGTGGCATGCAACCAATGGAGGCGATGGTGCGATAAATTCTCGACACGCTTGCTTCCTCCATGGCCCGATATTTTGTGTCAAAAGTCAAGCAAGAAAGTGATGTTTTCAGCATAGGGACCGCTTCCGCAGTCACCCTTCCGCTGGGAGGTGGCAGTACTCTCCTATCTGACAACTCTTGTAGCATTCATTACATTTGGAGCAGGTTGTTAACTTGAAACATCGCTAGCCAAACAGGCAACTATCTTGAAACATGCTATGTAGATGGTGAGTTACCATGCTATGTCGATGGTGAAACATTTGGAGCAGGTTGTTAATCCATTGAAAAATCCATTTGTTCAGATACTCTGGTAGGCGATGTAGCATTCTCGATATCAATAATACCGATATTCACAATAAAAAATTACACTCTTAACATAAAAATAATATTTTTTCATTGATGACCCAAATAAGATATCTGTCTCACAAAATTACGACCCGTGATAACCGTCTCACACAAATTTTTACCTAAAAATTGACCTCCCTTGATGTAAAATTTTACTTCCACACTCATTATTTTAAAAAAAAAGATAAAAAAAAAAATTGTCGTTTTATTTGTAAACAAAATATAATGTGATTATTATCATATCATAAAATTATACCAACTGAAATTCCCTACTACATATTGTCTTGCACATTTAATTAAATATTTTATGACAAAAACTTGTGTGAGACAGTCTCACTGGTCGAATTTGTGAGACGGATCTCTTATTTAGGTCATCCATGAAAAAGTATAATTTTTTATGCTAAGAGTATTGCTTTTTATTGTGAATATGGGTAGGGTTGTAGTATCCCGATGCCTAATTTGAGTTAATTATTGGATTAAATATTATTTCGGTAGGATCGGAAGGACCGATCAAGGTTCGGATCGTCCGAAGACAGGTGGCTGGACACGTGGAAGACATGCAAGGTTCGGATCGTCCGATCAGGGTTCGGATCGTCCGAAGACAGGTGGCTGGACACGTGGAAGACATGCAGGATTCGGATCGTCCGATCAGGGTTCGGATCGTCCGAAGTGTGCCGGATCGGATCGTCCGAAGTGGATCGGATCTACCGATCGTTGTCTATAAATAGAGGCGCGAGGCTTCATTTGTTACTCGTCAATTCCGAGTGTTCCAGAGCGTTTTAGTCGTTTCTGATGGGTTTCTAGTCTTTTCCCGAGGTTTAGGCACTAGCGGGGAGCTACTGGTTTTGTAGCGGAGTTGTGCTCTAGTTGGGAGCTAGCGGCATCAGTGGGCTGACTACGGACGCAGGCTTGATTCTAGGGCTGATTGCTAGAATCTACTGGTTTAAGGTACGAAAGTACTATCCGAGATAGCAGGATTGAGTATACTTTGCTATGTGTTGCATGTTTATATGTTGCATTATTATCTTTCATATGATGCATGGTTTATTATGCGGCATTTGCATAATCATGTTGAGCCTGATTATCTTTGAGATAGCCTGTTGAGAGGGTGCTCAGCCCTCGTTTGTTGTGGATGGTTGGACCCCGTTGGCCAACGGTGGTCAGGTCACCGGTATATCCACAGGTTTATTTTGGTATGGGAGCCACCTCCTGGTGCGACGGCGCAGAGTGCTACATACCTTGACGTCATTTACCTGAGCAGTATTTCGTTATACCCAGATCCTGGTATCCAGTACATTTTGCATACATGCATGTCATGGTCTTGTATACTCATGCTTTCGGTGCTGAGCATTTTATGCTCACGTCCTCGGTTTATCTCTGTTTTGGACACCCTATTCGATGGGGCAGGTCTCAGGTTGGACGGTCCAGGAGGGAGTGGACAGGGAGCTGGCAGAGGTTGACTTGTAGTTATTGGTATTTAGTTCGATCTGGTTGTTTAAGTATTTTGTACTTACAGATTCGATTGGGTTGTATTACTGTTTTTCCGCTGTATTACCTGATTCAGTTTTAAATGTTAATTTTGCATGCTTAAGTTCTGATTAGTAGGTGATTCTGGAACGGGTCACTACATTTATGGTATCAGAGCATGCATTAAGATTTTGGGATTAGAACTGTTCTTTTGGGTTTAATCTCTGGTAACTTTTGTAGCTAAGAGATGTCTGGTTTTGACGACGATGCTAGTAGTCATGGCAGCATTGGACGCTGGGGAGACCGCGACGATCGGGAGCGTCGTCGAGAGCATCGAGAACGTCGTCAACACCGTCGTGATGAGCCTCGGAGTTTTAGTATGCATCGGTTCTTGCAGATGGGGCCGAAACCTCTTTCGGGCGGTGAGACTCCGGATGTTGCGGAGAACTGGCTTGAGAGGATGGAGAGCTGCTTCAAGACTTTTCAGTGCTCGGCGGAACAGCAGATTGATACCCTTGATTTCTTGCTGGAGGGTGGTGCGCGCAAGTGGTGGAGGTCTACCTCTGCACCGATAGTTCAGCGACAGGGTCGAGTTCTTTGGGCCGATTTCCGAGCCGCTTTCATGCTGCTTTACTTTCCGCCAGCCCTTCTGCAGACCAAGGCGATTGAGTTGATCAATCTGAAGCAGGGAAGTTTGTCTGTTGATGAGTATCAGCAGAAGTTCTTTGAGTTGCTTCCGTATGTTCCACATGTCAGTGACAATGCTAGGGCCAAGTATAACCATTTTCTCCAGGGCCTCAATCAGGAGATTTTTGATCGGGTTGTTGTCTGCGATGATCCGACATCGTATGAGGGCCTTGTGAACCGTTGTCGCCAGGCTGAGGGCAGTTTGCTGAGAGGTCGAGCCATGCAGTCTGCTCGTCCTACTAGTTCTTTGGGTCCCCGCGCCCAAGCATTCAAGAAGGCTGGATCTACTTCTTCTTCCTCTGGATCTGGAGGAGTTCACCATTTTGGGAAGAAGAAGGGCCCGTGTCAGCATTGCGGGAAGGATCATCCGACGGAGCGTTGTCGCAAAGTTGCGGGTGCTTGTTACAAATGCGGTGAGATGGGCCATATGAAGAGAGACTGTCCACAGACGGGCGGAGGATCAGGATCTGGTTCTCAGGCTTCAGTTCATCAGAGGCCACAGCAGGGACAGTCTACTCAGGGTTCTAACCTCCGACCGCGTACTCAAGGGCAGGTCTTTGCTCTTAACCAGGATCAGGCTGCTGAGGAGAACGACAGAGTTATCGCAGGTGTTTTTTTTATTATGTGGATTACCTGCTTACGTTCTCATTGATACTGGTGCATCACATTCATTCATATCTGCGAGATTTGCTAAGCGTCATGCATTACCTTTCATTTCTTTGGACGTTGTGGTATCTGTTTCCACACCGATGGGTCATTCGGTGCTAGCTAAACGTCTAGTTTTGGGTTGTCCTCTAGAGTTTGAGGGTAATGTTTTAACTGCTAATTTGATGATTCTTGCGATGGAGGATTTTGATTGCATTCTGGGAATAGATGTGCTGACTGTGTTTAGAGCTACTGTGGACTGTTATCAGAAGTTTGTGCAGTTTCGTCCAGTTGAGGGCGACAGTTGGTTTTTCTATGGAGAGGGAGCGCGACCGCCGATGCCTGTGGTTTCTGCTCTGAAAGCCTGTCGTGCTTTAGAGTCGGGCGGGGAAGGCTACCTTATCTATGCTATTGATTCGTCCGCAGATAGTGTCGGTATCAGCGACATTCCAGTGGTTTGCGATTTTCCGGATGTTTTTCCCGAGGAGATTCCTGGTTTTCCTCCCGTTCGGGAAGTGGATTTCGGCATTGATTTAGTGCCAGGCACGGCACCAATCTCTAGAGCTCCTTATCGTTTAGCTCCATCAGAGATGCAAGAATTGAAACAGCAGTTGCAGGATCTTCTTGACAAGGGGTATATTCGACCCAGTGTGTCCCCGTGGAGAGCACCAGTTCTTTTTGTCAAAAAGAAGGATGGTTCTATGCGGCTCTGCATAGATTATCGGCAGTTGAATCGTGCTACGATAAAGAATAAGTATCCGTTGCCACGGATTGATGATTTATTTGATCAACTGCAAGGTACCTCTGTGTATTCCAAGATTGATTTAAGGTCTGGTTATCATCAGCTTCGGGTTCATCAGGGAGATATATCGAAGACTGCATTCAGGACCCGGTATGGGCATTATGAGTTTCTGGTTATGCCTTTTGGGGTGACGAATGCACCAGCAGTTTTTATGGATCTGATGAATCGGGTTTTTCGGGAATTCTTGGATAAGTTTGTTGTGGTGTTTATAGATGATATCTTAATCTATTCGCATGATCAGCAAGAACACGTACAACACTTAAGGATTATTTTACAGACACTTCGCAAGAATCAGCTTTATGCGAAGTTGAGTAAATGTGAGTTTTGGATTGACAGGGTTGTATTCCTTGGTCATGTCATTTCTAGCAAGGGAGTTTCAGTTGACCCGAGCAAGGTAGAAGCGGTATTGAACTGGTCGCGTCCGACGACAGTAGCCGAGATCCGCAGTTTTCTGGGATTGGCTGGGTATTATCGCCGTTTCATTGTCAACTTCTCTCAGGTTGCTAAGTCACTCACTCAGCTCACTCGGAAAGATGTTTCATTTGAGTGGACATCAGAGTGCGAAGAGAGTTTCTTGGAACTTCGCAGACGTTTGACATCTGCGCCTATTTTGGCTTTACCGTCTGGATCTGGTGGTTTCAGTGTTTACACCGATGCCTCTTTACAGGGACTAGGGTGTGTTCTGATGCAGAATGAGCATGTGATTGCTTATGCGTCGAGACAGTTGAAGCCTCATGAGGAAAACTATCATGTTCATGATCTGGAATTAGCAGCGATCGTTTTTGCTTTGAAAATCTGGCGCCATTATCTGTATGGTGAGCGATTTGAGATTTTCACTGATCATAAGAGTTTGAAGTATCTGTTCACTCAGGCTGAGTTGAACATGCGTCAGCGTCGTTGGATGGATCTACTCAAGGATTATGATTGTGAGATCAAGTATCATCCAGGATCTGCGAATCTCACGGCCGATGCTCTTAGTCGCAAGGTGAGATTGTCTGCTCTTCAGACTTGTGCTGTATCTGAGATTATTCAGGATTTCTGTTCGATGGGATTCAATTGTAAACATCGGAAGGGAACGGAGAGTATCCGTGTAGCTACTATTTTGTCTGAGCCAGTTTTGTATTCTCGGATTAGAGATGCTCAGATGTCTGATTCTAAGATTCAGAGATTAGCTCGGTTGGCTGATGGAGATAATACTTCCGGATTCCACTATCAGTCCAAGGGTCTTTTGTGCTTATCTGGTCGTGTTGTTGTACCGGAAGATGACACTTTGAGGGAGGAGATTTTATCCCAGGCTCATCGTAGCAAGTTGAGTGTTCATCCGGGGAGCAACAAGATGTATAAGGATTTGAGGACTCGATTTTGGTGGAAAGGTATGAAACGTAATGTTTATCAGTATGTCTCCAAGTGCCTAGTCTGTCAGCAGGTGAAGGCTGAGTATCGACGACCTGGAGGTTTGTTGCAGAATCTTCCTATTCCGGAGTGGAAGTGGGAGCATATCACGATGGACTTCGTGACTCACTTGCCTATGTCTGTGGGGAATAGAGATGCTATCTGGGTGGTAGTGGATCGGCTTACTAAGTCTGCCCATTTTCTTCCGTATAACAGAGATTTCACTTTCGATCGGATGGCACGGTTGTACATTCAAGAGATTGTACGGTTTCATGGTGTGCCCGTGAGTATCGTTAGTGACAGAGATCCTCGATTTACATCTAGATTTTGGGGCAGCTTTCAGCAAGCCTTGGGCACTACCTTGAGTTTGAGTACTGCATATCACCCAGAGACTGACGGTCAGTCAGAGAGGACTATTCGTACTCTTGAGGATATGTTGAGATCTTGTGTGATGGATTTCGGGCCAGCTTGGCAGGATCATCTGCCACTGATAGAGTTTGCATACAACAACAGTTTTCATAGGAGTATTGGTATGTCTCCGTTTGAAGCATTGTATGGTCGACGTTGTCGTACTCCTCTGTTCTGGGAGGAAGTCGGAGAACGACAGGTCGAGGGTCCAGAATTGATTCAGCAGGCCATGGACAAAGTTCTTGTGATCAAACAGCGGATTAAGACTGCTCAGGATCGACAAGCGAGTTATGCGAACACCAAGCGCAGACCTCTTCATTTTGATGCAGGCGAGAAAGTGTTTCTCAAGGTATCACCTTTTCGGAGGATTCTGAGCTTTGGACTCAAGGGTAAGCTATCTCCGAGATTCATTGGTCCTTTTGAGATCTTAGAATGTGTGGGAGATTTGGCCTACAGATTAGCTTTACCACCGTATCTGTCTAGTGTTCACAATGTGTTTCATGTGTCTTTGTTGAGACGATACGTAGCGGATGAGTCTCATGTTTTGCATCCGACAGAAGTTCAGCTGAATCCGGATTTGTCTTTTGTGGAAAGACCGGTTTCGATCTTAGACCGGAAGGATAAGGTACTGCGGAATAAGACTATTCCTCTTGTCTTAGTGCAGTGGCAGCGCCGAGGTACTGAAGAAGCTACTTGGGAACTAGAGAGTCGCATGCGGTCAGAGCATCCAGAGTTGTTCTAGTTGTAGTATTTTCAGTTATGATTGTAATTTCAGTTGTACTTTCAGTTGTAATTCATTCTTAAGTTGAATGTATTGTTGTTCAGAATTGTCATTTTTCAGACTCGATTTCGCGGACGAAATCCTTTTTAGGGGGGGAGAATGTAGTATCCCGATGCCTAATTTGAGTTAATTATTGGATTAAATATTATTTCGGTGGGATCGGAAGGACCGATCAAGGTTCGGATCGTCCGAAGACAGGTGGCTGGACACGTGGAAGACATGCAAAGTTCGGATCATCCGATCAGGGTTCGGATCGTCCGAAGACAGGTGGCTGGACACGTGGAAGACATGCAGGATTCGGATCGTCCGATCAGGGTTCGGATCGTCCGAAGTGTGCCGGATCGGATCGTCCGAAGTGGATCGGATCTACCGATCGTTGTCTATAAATAGAGGCGCGAGGCTTCATTTGTTACTCGTCAATTCCGAGTGTTCCAGAGCGTTTTAGTCGTTTCTGATGGGTTTCTAGTCTTTTCCCGAGGTTTAGGCACTAGCGGGGAGCTACTGGTTTTGTAGCGGAGTTGTGCTCTAGTTGGGAGCTAGCGGCATCAGTGGGCTGACTACGGACGCAGGCTTGATTCTAGGGCTGATTGCTAGGATCTACTGGTTTGAGGTACGAAAGTACTATCCGAGATAGCAGGATTGAGTATACTTTGCTATGTGTTGCATGTTTATATGTTGCATTATTATCTTTCATATGATGCATGGTTTATTATGCGGCATTTGCATAATCATGTTGAGCCTGATTATCTTTGAGATAGTCTGTTGAGAGGGTGCTCAGCCCTCGTTTGTTGTGGATGGTTGGACCCCGTTGGCCGACGGTGGTCAGGTCACCGGTATATCCACAGGTTTATTTTGGTATGGGAGCCACCTCCTGGTGCGACGGCGCAGAGTGCTACATACCTTGACGTCATTTACCTGAGCAGTATTTCGTTATACCCAGATCCTGGTATCCAGTACATTTTGCATACATGCATGTCATGGTCTTGTATACTCATGCTTTCGGTGCTGAGCGTTTTATGCTCACGTCCTCGGTTTATCTCTGTTTTGGACACCCTATTCGATGGGGCATGTCTCAGGTTGGACGGTCCAGGAGGGAGTGGACAGGGAGCTGGCAGAGGTTGACTTGTAGTTATTGGTATTTAGTTCGATCTGGTTGTTTAAGTATTTTGTACTTACAGATTCGATTGGGTTGTATTACTGTTTTTCCGCTGTATTACATGATTCAGTTTTAAATGTTAATTTTGCATGCTTAAGTTCTGATTAGTAGGTGATTCTGGAACGGGTCACTACAAGGGTTGACTCGTCTCACAGATTAGTATCATGGTCTCACATAAGACCCACTCATATCTTAATATTGAGTATTACTCTAATTAACCGCTAACCATTCTTTCACTTCTCCCCTTATTATAATCCAAGAGTATCTAAGTAATTATACAAGTACAAAAACATGATTAAAATTATTAAATTTAAAAATATTGCTAATATCTACATTCTATTTTTATTTATATATGTGTGTGTCTATATATATATGTCAATCTTGTACACCATCATGCACATATATAATAAAATAGATTGAAGACGAAGTTAAAAATTAATACTACCAATAATATTATTCAAAATCACCAAGGAAAAACGTCTAAAGATTTTTGAGACATCTTTATATTATCTGTTAGTTTTTTTTTATGTACAATACATTAATCTCGACTGAATTTAAATTTTGATTAAATTTCATACTTTTGCTAGCCTGATATTTTCTATTAAAAAAATTATAAGTTATGTTGATGTGATGCTAATAGAAAATATCTAAAATTCAGCAAACAAGTAAATTCACAATAAACAATTTTCAGAAGACAGCTTGCAATTATCTCAAAAGACATCTCTACTGACTCTACATAAACACTGATTTAGTATGAAAGTCGATACTCAATTTGACTTATTGAATCTTGGTTTAAGTTGAAATCTGAACTTTGTCTTATATGGACAAACTCAATCATCGGCAATCATATGATTCAGAGAATGTTTTGATATAAAAACAAATTTTATAACGATTGTTTTTATCATCGATCCAGATATTTATTGTCATATTTTATTTTAGGAAAATGCAAATGAGACAATGACATGTCATCGAATATTATTTTGTGATACTTTGAGTATGACTGAATTATAATCGTTCAAATCTGAATGTTCAATCTCTCTATACGAGGTCGAATTCAAGATTAAAAAAATTACTCTACACATTCTATATATACATGTAATATATCAATTTCTACTGATATATTATCAAGCACACATTTCAAGTTTTATTTGATATACTATAAGGATCATTTGTGCTTGAGATTTTTACTCAAAATTTCTTTAATATTTATCATTTTTAATGTGAGTTTTGTAATCGACAAAAACAAAATCTTTTTGTGTAGATTTTATTTAAAGTTTTCAAGTTGCTTACTAAGAGTTTTAGTAAGGTAGTTGATAAGTACTACTGAAATTGATAGCTACAATCTTTGTAATTATCAAAATATTTTAGTAAAATTATTTTGGAAACAAAAGAAAGAGGGACGTAAGAGATATTTATCCTTCGAACTTCCATAAACAAGTGATTGTGGAATTAACTTTCTGCATTTCATTTGTTTTTATTGTCTATTGATTTATGGTCTTCTGATATCGAGAAGCTTTAGTTCACTGAGTTCAGCTGTATTTTTCCACACTGTTTATTCAAGTTATCTGCTACACTCAAAAATCGAGAATTAATCTTGAATGCTAACACCAACTGAAATTATTTAAGCTCAGAAAAAAAAATTGTGAAGTTTTTATTTATCTTTCCTCTAAATACCTCTACATATCGTAACACTCTCATATTATACAATAAAAAGAATTGAAATAAAAAATTGACACAAAATTTTAAAAAATGGAGAAAATTAAACTCGAGTACTAAAGTCAAAAAAAAAAAAAAAAAACATCACCGGAGTTGAAATCGGTTTCCTCAAAAGAAATGGGCCCGAAATTGCGTGGCAAGAGCCCACCTTTTGTCTGTGTGTGCAATCCGTCTTTGTTACGTGACACGCTCACAAAAAAAAATCGAGTCAAACACATACCAACAAACCTAGACAATTATTACGATAAACATCTAATTTATAAAACTAAATAGTTGCAAAAAAAATAAATTTAAAAATAATCTAGTTTTATCTATAATTAATGATATTTTACTTTATTATTTTTTGAATTACTTGAACCTGATAAAATTTTTGTTCCTTCATTGGTCTAGATTTAATAAAATAGAAAAGATAATGAAGGTATGTATAGGCTAATTTACAAGGCAGAAAATTGTGTTAGACGCTCTCACAGATCGTATTTTGTGAGACGGATCTTTTATTTGAGTCATCAATGAAACTGTATTACTTTTTATGCTAAGAGTATTACTTATTATTGTGAATATCGATAGAGTTGACCGTCTCATAATAAATTTTCGGTTTGTCCATTAAAGTAATAAAATAAGATAATAATTTCAGAAGATTAGTGGATGGTGGCTTCCCAAAAATAAATAAATGATATTAAATTTATCCCCCCCCAAAAAAAAAGAAATAAACCAAAAAAAAAAACACACACACACAGAGAGAGAAGGTGGACGTACCAAAAATCAACTGACACAGATGGTTGGAAATTTGAGCCACTAGATGGTCTCGAGGAGGATAAATAGTACCGTGGAATTTACAATCTCCACACATGTTTCTCTCAATCAATAGGACTTGAACTCGAGACCCCGCCAAATAGACGGACAGGAGCGGGGTTATAGAGGTTTCTGTCCGATCCGGTTCGGTTCGATTATTTATTTTTTAAAAAATATTTTTTGATAAACATTTAAAATACGAATTCTATCAAATATTTTTTTTGAACAGTTGAATTTATATGAATTCTATCAAATATTTCATTATCTCAATAAAAAAAACTTATTATAGTTATTTAATGAAAAAATATATTGCATCTCAACTTTCAACATCTTATATAAAAAATCTATTACGTTTCATTATGTTCAATCATATTTACTAACATTTCCTCTCATGGTTGTTCGGGATGTTTCCTCGATTTTGTCTTGGTCGTCTTCGTCATTTTTAATATGTGGTGTTCAGCTAACGATTTTTGATTAATCATTGAGCTTCCAACTTTTCCTTCGTCAAATGTGTTTTCTCTCATACTAAAAGTTTGTTCCATTGCAACCGTCGAAACAAAAAAATATAAAATTGTGAATTGTGTTTCACATGTGGAACAATTTGTCCACTATATTCGGTGTTATATTATTTATAAATATGATATAAGTTTTGGGAAAAATGTAACGATCGACCATCACACAACAGCCATGTCGTCGTGGTCGGTGCTCATTAAATAGTCACAAAATTGTGGACCTTTAATTTCAAATTATTAAAAATACAAAATTGTAAAAGGGTCGACCCGACGAATTGACATGCTGGAGTGACGAACAATCACTTAATGGTGATCGTAGATCTCCAATTCCAATTCCGATATGAGTTGACCCGTTCCTTGGCAGGTCTACGTGCACGCAAGCTTTATATAATTGTACATGCGATAAATCATCAATACCAAATTTAATGTTTTTTTTTAAAAAAAATTGTCGCTAATAATTGAATCTCCAGGTAAAAATATTTAACCGGGCTTGTATTTACTTTTATTTGAAGATATTAAATAATATATTACGGTAAAAATGTTTTTTTTTTCCACATAAAAAAGCGTGCTATAATTTAGTGTGCATGTGTTGTAATCATTTAGACCATGTGTAGCTCCATGGATTCATGGATCGGAGCAAGTGAAGTCCACGTGCTATCAATCTCAAACTGGATTTTTTCATATCATTGTTGCATTTATTAAATAGGGTAATTAATTTTAATTTGTTTTTAATTTTTTTTTTAATATTGGAAGGATTGATTTGTTTTTAATATTATATTAAGAACTAGGTCAGGGGTATATATATAGTTGGAAATAAAATATGGTTATTTTCCATAATCATGGCTTCAAGAGGACCACTCTCGAAGCTACTACTCTGCTTAGTCTTCCTCTTCGCTTTCGACTTTTGGATCCCCCGGGTGCTCGCCGTGGTGGAGAGCTGCGGCGCGGAGCAGGCAGATGAATGCGTCAACAAGAAGAAAGCGTTACCCCTAAAGATCATCGCCATCGTGTCCATCCTCCTCACAAGCATGATCGGCGTCTGTCTCCCGCTTGTCACGCGCTCCGTCCCCGCGCTCAGCCCCCAGCGTAGCCTCTTCGTGATCGTCAAATCTTTCGCTGCGGGGATTATTTTAGCAACTGGGTTCATGCACGTGCTGCCGGATTCCTTCGACATGCTCACGTCCAGCTGCTTGGACGATAATCCGTGGCATAAGTTCCCGTTCACTGGATTCGTTGCCATGCTCTCTGCTATTGCCACGCTCATGGTGGATTCGTTAACCACGAGTTTTTATTCGAAGAAACAGATCCCGGGGGTGGTGCTGCCTGAGAGAGCGGGAGCCGCCGCTGCAGGAGATCAGGAGATGGGTGCGGCGGGCGGCGGGCATTCTCACTTCCATGGTCATGGCCACCACCACGGATCCAAGCCGGAAGTGGTGGGCACACAACTACTGCGTTACCGAGTGATTGCCATGGTTAGTAATCAGAGATCCTACGCATACACTTAATTGGTTTAAACCGAATGAAAAATGCACCCACACCCACACATGTATTGACGAAACCCAATTGAATTCATCTTGCACGAAATCACGGATTATGATATTTGAAAAAAATCATAGAGATCACTAACATGGAAAAACATATTATTTTGAAATTAAATTTTATTTGTTCACAAATGCATCGATATCTACATTCAACATTCTAAACTATGTTTGTTTTGCAGTGAGTTATAGTCCACATTCCTCCCCCATCAATATCCAAACAGTTAGAATCGAATAATTGTATCTTTATATGTGATTGCCTAAAACTTACGTTTATTGGATCGGATCAAGTTTTTACCAAAATAACTAAATATGTTTGAATTCTACTTAAACTCGATAATTTTATATACCAATGAAATCTTTTGGAAACCAGCTGTATTTTCTTTGAATCATATGGTCTTATTAAATAAAGAGTACACTTGGAGAGGAAGATTTGACAGAAACCAATGCATGCGAGTTAGGTTCTGAGGAGAATTAATATCCCACTGAAGTAAATACAACAATATGAAAGCATTAATTAATGTTGGAAGGCAGAGGTCAAGATTAATTTGCTGACCACTACCCATCTCGTTATTTACTCAAAGACTTCTATTGAGAGGTCAGGTGGAGACTGGTGTAGGCAGATCTCTGCCGCCAGTCGTAGTTGCTCTAATAAAACAAAAAACATTAGAAAAGGACAAGGGTCTCTGTGCTTTTTGTGTAGTCTAAAGTCTTCCATGTGTTAACCTTTTTTGTTAATGGTTAGGACCTCCAATTCCACTAGGGCTCCGTATATTCTTGGATGAAAGTGAAGTTCGTTGCCACCTAGCTATATGTGTATAAGTTTGTGTAATTTATCCGAATATAAGCTTTATTCCTCGAGATAATTCAAAATATCAGAGTGTGAGGTTCGCCTTAGAGCAGATCCGAAATTTAAAGTCTGTATCAAGTCTTTATTTAGATCCAATTTTTCGACAATAATCTGTGATGAGTGATGACTATGGATCACAAGTTCTCTAAAGCAGTGAAGTGGGAGCACTTTTGTGACTTGTTAAATCGAACAACTCAGAGGGAAGTTCTTGGGTTAAGAATATGCTCTACTAAGTTTAACATGGTATTTTGTGCAATCTTCTCGCGATAGAAAACTGAAGAAAAAACTTCTTGTATAATATCTCCTCTGATACCAATTATGTGATCAGTACTATTAAAAGAATAGAATTACGTGTCGAAAATGTTAAAAACTAGAGAAGTGCAGATTAATTCGTTTATGAAGAAGTGACAAAAATTAAAGGATCGTGTTCTATTAATTGCAGGTTTTAGAGGTAGGAATCATAGTCCACTCGGTGGTGATAGGCCTCTCCCTCGGCGCCTCCAACAACACCTGCACGATCAAGGGCCTCGTGGCCGCACTCTGCTTCCACCAAATGTTCGAAGGTATGGGGCTGGGCGGCTGCATCCTCCAGGCGGAGTACGAGTTCATCAAGAAAGCCTGCTATGGCGTTCTTCTTCTCCATAACAACCCCGTTCGGAATAGCTCTGGGGATCGCGCTATCCACCACTTACAAAGACGACAGCCCGCGAGCCCTGATCACGGAAGGCTTGCTGAATGCTTGTTCTGCCGGGCTCTTGATTTACATGGCTCTGGTTGATCTCTTGGCAGCGGATTTCATGGGCCCGAAGCTGCAAGGGAATATCAGGCTACAGATTAAGTCATACGCGGCTGTTCTGTTGGGGGCCGGGGGTATGTCTCTCATGGCCAAATGGGCGTGATTGATTTAGTCCGATCATGTTAGAACATGCATGGGAAATTTAGAAGGCCATGCTACATGTATAACTGAAGTCTCATGTTATGTTATAAAATATATTTGAAATGACAAAATTATTTTAAATATAATTTTGAAATAGTTTTCCAAATAAAATGCAATGATAATTTTGTCCGATCAAATGCATTTTGTAATCCAATTTGTAACAGTATGGATTGCATTTTCCAAATAAAATTAATACTGTGTTTCGGTTTTGTTTAGATATTAATCTCGAATCCCGTTCAAGTCATTATCCCACGAATAATGATTGTAATATCTAGATTAATCACATTGTTTTTGTGTACCATCTTATTCTAGATAGCATCAAACTATCGTAACTGATGATATCCGTGTGAATTGGGTAGGCTGAGTCGGGGCAATCCACCGAATCGGATAAGAATTTTTGTTTAGAGAAAATGAGCAAGGGATGTATTTGTGTAATATGGCTTCTACCGTAACATGCAAACAAGGAAATTAACTCATGAATGTGCACTAGAGAGGTATCCGGCGTAGCCACTCCGATGCTTAAGTTAGCAGGTGAAGATGAAGGAGAAAATTGCCATATATATGTGTGAATATACGTGAGTGCCAAGGGCTTAGAAACAAAATATGCGAATGCTTCAAATATAATACATACCTGCTATTTATATGAGTGAAATCTCATTTCAGTGTCCACTTATTACTTAAGGTAAGATGGCTGCACATACCCTACTTCTGACAACTTATTCTGACACGTCAACCCATGCGGTTCTGACAGTAATGATTGTCAAGCATAAGGCTTCGCATACAAATGCATTCGAGTGAAGTGCTGTTTTCGAGGTAGTTCGGGTAGAAAGCCCAGTGCTTCTGGCAACCCGAGTAGAAGATGTCCCAAACATTCACCTGCCCGATCTCTGACGAACTTTTCTTGCGAATTTACTTTGATTTGGACTATTTATTTAATATCTCTAGTCATCTCACGGAGGTATGGGCGATGTTAACATTGCCTTGCTCTTCTAGTTCCGGATTTGTCGCATCAAATTAGTCCCATTTGATACACAAGGTAATTTTATTTATCATATAGTAAATAAACCAAACCGATTATTCAACATTAATAATAATAAACTATCCCAAATATTGCACCAATTTTAAAATTGTCAAATAATTTAAAAAGTAAGTATCATACAATACGCTTTTATGGATCTATATTCACAAGACATATCGATTTGATCTATATTTATAGGTTTTTGATATAAAAAGAATATTTTTCTTAAAAATTAAATCAAATTAAAATTTGTCTCGTAAAATTTATTGGTGATATTACACGAGTTTTTAGGTAATTTAAATCGGTACAAAACTCCTTGAAAAATTTGAAATTCTACCAACTAAACCTGCCCTGCTCAAGCAATAATTGATACATTATCATTAGGGTCACCGCTCACCAGCTCTGGTGGTACCGATTCTTGTCAATATGCGGATAAAGTTTTTCTACAATGGGCCACCTCCTCGGTATATTTCAACACCGTCGCTGCAGAAAATTTTGTCCAATTATATAATTTAACGTGTTTTTTTAAAAAAAAATTACAGAAAATTTTGTCCAATTATATAATTTCAAATGTTTTTTTAAGGATGATTCACGTTACCATTTTTTAGTAAGACTCTTGTGAGATGAACTCGCGAATCTTTATTTGTGAGACATGTCCACCTTACTGATATTCACAATAAAAAGTAAAATTCTCAGCATAAAAAATAATATTTTTTCATGGATAACTCAAATAAGATATCTGTCTCACAAAATACGATCAGTGAGACCGTCTCACATAAGTTTTTGCTATTTTTTTATGAAATATTTTGCTAGTTGAGATATGGAAGTCCAACAACAAATCTTTTTTCATATTATTAAACTATCAAATGACTAATCTCTTTTGAATTTTATTTCATTTTCCCAACAACAAATTATTTAATCAAACTTTTAATATTTATTTAGTTTAATATTATTGGGTAATTTTATTTCAATGTCGACTATTGATTGTCATGTGACTCATGAGTCATGTCAACGACAAGAAAGGAGAGGTTAGTTACAAGAAATTGCAAAAGATTAACCCAATTTATTCCAAGTCAAGAAAAATAGTTGGGGGAGGGGTATGCGTGCGCCATTTAATCACATGAATGATAAGGGCATCTGCATCCGTCGTAATTAATCCATGTTAATAACTCTCCATCTCATAAAAAATGATGGGGTCCACGAGCCACATATTCATTACATTAACATTTTCCCATTATTAACACACACCCACATTCATTTAATTTCAACTTTCATTTATGGGTCACACTGTCCACTTACTCATTTTTTTTATTTTTAATATTTCAATATCTTTCTAATATTTTTAAAATTTTACAACAAATATTACTAAAAATAAATAGTATTATTATTTTAAAAATAACTTAATTCCAATATTCAGGTGTAGGCGGTGGATACGGAGCTCGGGAGGTGTAATTTGGATGATTCGAAGGATTTTCATAACCTTGGAAATTTGAAACAAACGGCCAATTTGAAAATTGTGGTGGCTATTGTGTAGAAGAAACAAATCGAGGTCGATTTTGTGAGTATTGACTATTGTCACACATTTGGCTTAAAAATATGAAAAGATAAATGTTGTGGGATTAATTTATAGAAATTGATTAGTATATATAGTGAGTAATTTCGAATATAGCCGTTGGTGCATAATTTTGCAGTTTGAAAATAGCCGTTGGTGATAATTAGCGACGGTTTTTCACATAGCGACGGGTGTTAAAAAACCGTCGCAAATAGCGACCTTTTTTTTAAAAAAAAAACCGACGTTTTTCACTTTGCGACGCTTTACGAAAAACCGTCGTAAATTTGCGATGGTTTACGAAAAACCGTCGCAAATTTCGAAATAACGTCGTTCATTCTGATGAATTTCTTGGCTGCCATCAGCCAAGATTATTAATTCTTGCCCCACATTGGTGGGCGAAAATTAATGGGTGTTATTAACACCCATTAACCAACCAATGTGGGTGCCCTAATAAATACTCCGTATAATTTAAACAAAAATTCTTTTGAGACGATTTTACGTGTCAATTTTGTGAAACATATATTCTATCTGAGTCTTTCATGAAAATATTATTTTTTATGTCAAAAATTATTATTTTTATTATAAATATATTATAAATATAAGTATAATTGACTCGTCTCATAAATATAAATCCGTGAGAGCGTCTCACAATATCTAGTCACAATTAAAACGTGACAATTAGTTTAAATTTAAATGATTAACCTTGTCTACTAATATCATAAAATTTAAATGATTAGTAGACAAGGTTATATATATTTTAACCTTGTCTACTACTTGATAATTAACCTTGTCTAATAATATCATAAAATTAATACATGAGACTGTGATAATTAAATTATCTTATTTAACAAAAATTATCACTGTCTCATGTATTAATTTTATGACTTAAAAATCTAATTCGATTCAACTTATTAAAAAACATTAATTTTTATGTCAAAATTAATATTTTAATGTTAGATATGACTCGATTCAACCTATCTCATAGATATAAACTCGTGAGACCGTCTCACAATAAATTTACTATAAATTCTAAATTCTCCTCTTCTTTAATAGATTAAATTAAATTAAATTAAATTAATGAATTAGGACTAAATAAAGTAGCATTAGGTGGAGGATACAAATAGACAGTGGAAGTGGGATTCTCAAGTTATTAAAGGCTTAAAACAAACGCAAACCCATGTGCTATGCACAATCTTTTTCTTCTATACTTAGAACTTAATTAATTACTCTATTATCCACACACTTTAAGAAACAATTAATTATTACAATTTATTTTTATTTCGATTTTTCATATGTCATTACTTAAATTGATCGCTATTATCTATATGAAATTGGAATTTTTATTATTTATTCACGCCGGAATATTACATAAATTACTAATATTTTTTTTTAAGAATAAGTCTATTGTGAGACGGTCTAACGAATCTTTATCTGTGAGACGAGTCAACTCTACCGATAAGTAATATTTTTTCATGGATGATCTAAATAAGAGATCCGTCTCATAAAATACGATATGTGAGACCGTCTCACACAAATTTGTGTCTTTTTTTAAATCGTTTTTTTTTTCCAACTGGCACTTATTTATTGGCTGACAAGACAACAATCAAAGGAAAAAAATTCAATTACGCATTATTACATGTAGAATGACCTTCAATGTAATATTGTAATAAAATAGAATATATAGGCAGCCTCAGACAATTTATTTATATAATTCTGATTATTAATCTAGTAAGACAATTTAATTTTATTTCAAATCTTTGATATAGTATATGTTCCAATCCTTTTTCCTACAAAATAAATATTATTATAATGTATATTTTATTATTTACTTAAGAAATTATATATTTATATAGTAAGCTATCTATCTGTTTATATATTATAATTATATGTATGCATATCTTTATTTATCAAGTAGTGAGATGATGGATATGAAATTAATTATGAGATTAAATATTTTTTCGTTCTCTAATATAATTATTATTATAATTAAAAAAATTATATAAAAAATTTATATGCACGAAAGCGACAACCTATCAATAATTGTTTATTAAATTATATGTGTATATAGATAATTTATATGTCATTTAAAACAAAAATTACGAATTTTAAATAAAATTTTAAGTTTGTTATTCAATTATAATACGAGTAGATCTTTTGTGAGATGGTTTTACGAATCTTTATATGTGAGATATGTCAAATCTATCGATATTCACAGTAAAAAGTAATATTTTTAGCATAAAAAATAATATTTTTTCATGGATGACCCAAATAGGATATATGACTCACAAACAAAATACGACTCGTGAGATCGTCTCTGACAAGTTTTTGTCATTAATATATATGGTGCATGTTAAAAATAACAAGAATAATTTATAGAATAATGGTAATAATCTTAATTACATTAAGCAATTAATAATTAATAACGAGGTGAGTGCCAATGGAAGACCAGCAGGAACGGATGATCTCTCCTCCCTCACTCCTGCGTACGAAAATGCATAGCAGCCTCCGAGGAGACACCGATAAGCATTTGTCAGATTAGGGTGGTTCAATTGGTCTACTTACATGTAAATAATAATACTAAAGAATCATTGGGGGTCGCAACAAGTCAGGTGATTAATTCTTTCAAGCATGTTCTTGATTCTTCTTCCTTTTTTTGGTTCCAAATTTTCTATTCACTGTATTTATATTGTTTTTATTTAGATTTATTTGTTGGTTAATTGTGTGTATGAGTGCAAGTGTTGGTGATTATTTGGTGGAGGTGGGGATGTGGGATTCTGCTTTCTTGGGCTGACTTTTTTGAACGAAGGAATTTTGTCTCCACTTCCTTTTCGGCTGGAGGGAAAACTTTTTTTTCTTTTCTCGAATTATGTTTCAAGTTTTATGATGATTTTGGATCTTGAAGTTGATGCTTACTTCAGCTTAGTTTAGAATTTTCTTGATGTGTATATATGTATTATTATAATTTTTTTGTGTTTGTTTATGCTGGAAGCAGGATCTATATTTCAAGAGCGATGATTGGATTTTTGTTGAATTTTTGAAATCTAATCAGTCATTTACTTTGAGTTGCTTCGAATTTTTGAGTAGTTTGGGTAAAATACTTGACGATGGAGGATCAAAGAGTGATTGTCGATGGTTCTAATGTTAATGAAATTAGAGCGAAGCTTGACGAAGATGAGTTCAGAAGTTGTTGTGAGGATGATGATGAATTGAAGGATTTAGAAGTCAAGAATCTTGATGAACTTTCAGTGAAAATGTATTTCAAGGGTATATCTGTTGCTAATCTTGGAGATTCTGGTTCTGGGATTTCTGGAATCGGAGTGGTGATAGAGAAGTCTGGCGATGCTTCTCCGCTTCGAGTCCAGAAAAAGCTTGATTTCTACGTAGAAGAATCCACCGCAGATTATTTAGCTTTACTGGATGGTCTCTCTGTTGCTGTGGAGAAAAATATCACGCGGGTGCTTGCCTTGACCGATTCTCAAGCCATGTATGATCAGGTGAGTGATCCTCAGCCAGAAATTCTAGTGTCTTCGAGCTATTGTAGTATTGTTATTATTCAATTTATCAATGGTACTGACGCATCATCTTGATCTTTAATTACCTGAAAACTTCCTAAAATCTACTTTTACTACAACGATTTTGGACATTTATAATCCAAGCATGGCTTTGTGTACGAAAACAAATATCTTCCCGAGGTCTGATTTCCTCTTTTCATTTCATGCTTTTTACTGTTAAAATTGGTATGAACCTATTCCAGATCACCCGTGGAGAAGTAATTGCAAATCCCCTTTTGTTGGCGCTGAGACGAAGGATCCTAGAACATGCTGATAGCATGGAATCCTTTGTTCTGAAAATTGCCCCAACGGTAGACCAGGCGTTACAGCTAGCACAGGTGGCTATTGGTGTTGTCTCCTTTCCTACAGAGGGAGCGAAAGTTACAGAAATGTGTACCATCTGTTGTGAGGAGAAGCTGTCTTCTATGATGCTTACAATTAAATGTTCCCACACATTTTGTTCCCGTTGTTTGAGAACACATGTCGAGGAAAAAGTGCAGTCTTTCCAAGTTCCCATTAGGTGCCCTCAGCCGAAATGCAAGTACTGTATTTCTTCTTCTGAATGTAGGTCTTTTCTTCCAGTTACCTCTTATGAATCTTTGGAGAAAGCCCTTAAAGAATCCAAGTTTCTGATCTCAGATAAGATTTATTGCCCATATCCTAATTGCTCGGTCTTGCTTGATCCTAAGGAACACTTTTCAACCCGAGCAAGTTCATCAAGTCAGTCAGACGACATTTGTATGGAATGTCCTGTTTGTCAGAGGTTTATATGTGTTGATTGTGGGGTTCCTTGGCATTCCTCAGTGACATGCGAAGAATATCAAAATCTGCAATTGGAGGAGAGGGATGCTGGTGACATAACCTTGCATCGATTGGCACAAAACAAAAGGTGGAGGCATTGCCAGCAGTGCCGGGGAGTGATTGAGCTCACTCATGGTTGCTCCCACATGACATGCTGGTATAAAAATTGTTTCATTATTTACATTCGAGATGAAGTATAATTCATTTTTGCATCATATATCGAGGAAAGATAATCCTCAAAGCTTTTGTTCTGGGAACAACTTAACAAATCTATCTAGTTGTTCTGAGGGTGGTATTTAGTTTCCTTTGTTAGATCTTTACCGACATCCCGATGTGGAAAATATTATCTTAGATAGAATTGAATTTTCACGTTCATCTTATGTCTCTTGACCGCCTGGAAGGAGAACCCCTGACCTATGTTTCCTTGATTAGGAAAGACACTTTCAGTGCTGAAACTATGTATTATCAATAGAATTCAGTGATAAAGTATGAGATCTCGCGGGACATAGTGAAGGGTTCTTGAATTGTTATGGGTTTAACCATTAGCTGGTTGAAAGAGTTTGATGCCCATTGAGATTCAAATCTTTCTCTAATTGAATCTTATCCCATCTAAACGTCCCTATGATGATTTCTTCTTCAGAGCTATTCAAGGATTCAGGAACTTTAAAACTGGGATTGAAAGTATGGTACAAGTTATAAGAATATCAAGCAGGCACACAATTTTATCCCCTAACAATATACGTCTTGGATATACATTGGAGTCATACTTCACCAGAATGATAAATACCATCTGTGATTCATGTCATGTTGGTTATTTATTTTAACTTCTTGTGTCGTACGTTGTCTTGAGCTTCATGACATATGCGGTCAGTAATAGCACCACAAAATGATAACATTAACCTGCAGAAGGGTTAAACGGATGTAGAATCCAAATAATGCCCATGGATATAATTTATCACCTCAAAGCTCAATACACTTACCCCTTGTTTCTTGCTACAGGTGTGGTCATGAGTTCTGCTTTTCTTGTGGTGCGGAATATCGGGATGGCCAACAGACGTGTCTGTGTGCATTATGGGATGAAGATTACTCCGACGAATTGGCAACTTATCAAACTCAACACTTTGAACAATGGGCTTGGGATTCATTCGAATCACTTCCCATGACGATGGATGCATATTCAGAGCAAGAAAGATCACAACTGGCACTTATCCATAGGTTTCTCGCTGGAAGTTTCAGTTTGACCGATAACCAACCTTACCACTCCCCACCTCGATGTACAGATTCTTACGTCGATGCCATGAAGGATCTGAATCAACTGCCTTGGCTCGAAAGATTCGTGTCTGTTATTAATGATAATTACTATGAAGATCTCATCCAATGAATTGTGGCCAGCTTGGAAAGTTCATTATTAGCCTTCTCGAAAGGCCATTAGTGTTGGAGGTAGAGTACCTCACTCTCACACTCCTCTTTTAGCAAACAGAGTTTCCTTCTTCTTTATATAGTTTTCATGTTATATCCAGTGCTCATAAGTCATAGCCTGTGAGCTTGAATTACTTTGTGGTTCGATTAATTTCCATCCACTATCAACATCTTCCTTATTGAGGAAGAGAGGAAAGAAATCAAAGGTAAACAAGATGAAAACATTTTCTTGACCAATTTAAGGTACCAAAATTTGGACTCTATCTCTGTAATATGTGCTATATTCTGTTTTATACATTCTAGTTAGTGAAATAATCAACAATATTCCACTTTACCTCGTGTTTTTTTCTAATATTAAAATAAAAAATTTAGATTGATCGTTGCAAAATAACAATTCAATTTTTTTATATTTAAAAATGTAATACCAAATACCAAAAAATTAGCTGTTGTAATTTTTAAGTTTTATCTATAGATATTACAGTCTACAGGTGTAAAAACAAAATGGTCAAATAAGAATTAATATGGACTAAGTGAAGGTGTAATCATTCCATATATTTAATGATTTTTTTTTAAAATGATAAAAATGGAAGTGTAATCAATCTAGAGATTTAATGATTTTTTAAATGATAGATTATTGTTTGATCGAGTTCTATAAAATTTAACATATTTGCAAATAGAAAATCATCGACTTCGGTAGATTTTTCATAACTTTTATAAATATTCGTTGGTTTTTATACCTGTTTTCCCGACTAAATTCGAGGTAAAATTTTGGCATCATCAAAAATTCTGTTACTTTGAAATAAATTCGATTAATTTGATTTTCGACATGTTTGACAACGGAATGAGTTCATTATATAGTAATACTATATATTTATCGTATTTAATAAACAAAATTATAAAGAAAATATTATGGTTCTAACAAATATGATATGAAACAATAGTACTAGTTTGACATCAAAATATTTCAAATCTTAAAAATTGATGTGGCATTCTTGAATTTGAAAATATATTTCAACTTTTACTCAAAAAAATTTGTGTTGCATTATCTGTGACGAAATTAGACATATCATCCTGACTAGAAAAATAAATCAAGACAGCTCGAATTCGGTTTTGGGTGGCAAAAATATTTTTATTCCAACCCATATTTCTTTTTAATTATGTTATGTGGTTCAAGAACATGGTCATGGATGTTACTAAATAAATGGAATTCAGATTCTTTCTTAAGATATTTTCGGGGTGAATATTTCATGAAGATCAATGTTTATTAAGTTATCAGTTAATTGGAAATAAAGTAAATGTAGAATACCTGCACTCAAGAATTACATGTGCAGAGTGAACTTCCACCGAGAAAACGAATTGTGGATCACAAAATTTAAAGCTAGTTAAACATAAGCAAGACGGAATAACTGACAGTACAAAGCACGACTAGTTGCGAAAGATCAGACTCAATCATATGAATTGATTGTCATGAGACATTTGTACTTGTTGCCAGACTTGACGCCATCAGAGTGCTACTCTCAATTGCGGTAAACCTTAATTTGACCCTTATTTCAACTGAATGTCAATAACGCTTTTCTGAATTGTGATCTTGAAGAAGAAGACTACATAGATATACCTCTGGGTTTTATGCCAGAAGCAATGAAGAATAAAGTGTGCAAGCTCAGAAAATCTTTGTATGAGTTGAAACAATAGCTTCGAGCATTGGTTTCATCTTTAGTCTGATCATACCTTTATTGTTAAATTTTTTGATGGAATTTTATTGTTCTCATTGTTTATGTAGATGACATTGTACTTATTGGAAATCATGAAAAGGAAATATATCGAATAAAAAGAATATTTTAAAAAATAAATAAATAAATGACCTTACCTCATAATATTTTATGGACATGAAAGTAGCTAGATCATCATATGGATCTCAGTTTCTGAAAGAAAATATGTCCTAGATTTGTTGAAAGAAACCAGGATGTTAGGTCGCAAACCAACTGACATCCCAATGACCAGAATGTCAAGATAGAAACTAATGGAGATTGTGCCTCTGCTGACAAGGGAAGATATCAACATTTGGTGTGTAAACTCATATACCTTTCTCACATGTAAATTTCACATGTTTTTCTAACACCCGACCTGATATTGGATTTGCTGTGAGTGAGATAAGTCAACACATGAATAGTCCATCTGAAGAACATATGGAAGCAGTATATCACGTACTGACATATCAAAAAAGAACTCCAAGAAAAGGTCAACTCTTAAGAAAAACAATGTCAAGAATGTCAAAATTTACTGTGATAGAGATTCGACTGGTTGTCTAATCGACAGATGATCTACTTCCGAATATTGCTCTTTTGTATTAAGAAATCTTGTGACATGGAAAAGAAAAAAACAACCAATTGTAGCTCGCAGTAATGCAGAAACAGAATATCATACTTTGTCCAATGACATTTCAGAAAAAATGTGGATTAAAATATTCCTCAATGAATAGAGATTGGAAAACAATCTTTCAATAGAATTGATGTGTGATAATCAGTCATACGAATAGCTAGAAATCATGTGCATCACGAGAGAACCAAACATGTTGAGATAGACAAACACTTCTCAAGTGAAAAGATTGAGAGTAAAATAATTGCTTTGCACTACTTGCTTTTATCACTTGCTGGTTGCAGATATCTTGGCAAAAGCTCTTGCTTAGCCTACTTTTGAAGAGTTGGAAGTCCAACCTGGGCTTGACAAACATATACCACTCAGCTTGTGGAGAAATACCGAATATTCTGTTTATTACTAAGCAAGACTCTCAACATTGTATTATTAGTATGTTATAAAGTTAAATTAAGTTGAGATTACTTTCCATATGATAGGACGATGTTAGATTTATAAATTAGATTGTATTATTCATTCTTTAATCAATAATACGTTCTATTTAATATATTCTTTCTATATTCCTCTACACTCCTACATCCTATCTCTAAATATTCAGATAATATCACACTTAAACAGTAAATATATCGGAGATCCAACAGAAATATAAAATTCAAATTTATTGATCAACAGAAACACTAGACACATTGAAGCCAGTAAGACGAAAATTACTTGACCAAAGTTCGACCCCTATACATACATTTCGAGGAATGTAAAAACAAAACAAATGGGCAGACGCGGCCGAAGTAATCTGCACAATGACGTTCTTTTTGGATACATTTGACTCTGATGGGAAATGAGCAATGCCTCAAGAGCAACAAGAAGTACCAGCTGCACTCCCCCCTGTTCGATCTACAAGAACCATGCCCGATGGGTTTGTTGCCGGCTGCAGATGTGGCAGTTTCTTTGCTGTCGATATATTCAACCAACACATGTAAACGAATATGCAAGACAATATTGGCCAACAAATAACACAGAAACAATGTTATTCTGACTGAAGAATTAAAAGATGAGCTAAGGACGGACTCAAAACTGTTGACTGCAACTTATTGCAAAAGTACAACGATAAAAAAAATCAATCACAAGGAAAAACTAGAATGAAAAAGCAATCGACGGAGACCAGATACTGTAATGCTCATAGTGTGTAAGCAACTGCTCATTATATCATAAGTTATCAAGAATATATTCTGGCTATTCCATTCAGTACAAAATAGTTACTTTTGGTTGTATTCACACTGTTTCTGTTGAGGAATTTCACAATATTCTAAGAAATTATGAACCTACCTATTTCATAAAATAGGTCATTGACATTAGTTGCATCCTTGGCAGAGGTTTCCATGAAGAAAAGACCATTCTCTTGCGCGTAGGTTTGTGCCTCCTGCATTAAATATTCACATTTTACAGCTGATAATGGTGGATTGATGCTCAAATCAAGGTGAGTACTATGCCAGAGAAAAAAATTCTTGTCAGATAGTACATTTCGGATTTGAGATGGGATTTGATATGGTGTGCATGATTATAGGCTATATTCTGGGGCCATAGAATGTGATGGGCAACCACAATGTACCAGTAAGTAGGAACACATGTCGAAAATAGTGAAAATGCTAGTTAATTGAGAAAGAAAGAAGTTTCACGTTACTGAACTAATGATCACAAAAGAATCGTGTTGGTATAAAGTTTGGCCCATACATCAAGAACTGAAGAATTTTCATGCAAATCAATCGCCTAATTTATTACTACCTAGCTATAGGTTCAGTTATAGTGTTCAAGAACGGAAACCCGCAACAGTGTCGCTTGTGTTGCTGTGATGACCTGAACAACAAAATACCCGTGCCTCTGGAAACACTTGCACCATTAAGATCTCGCCTTCCTCACAGCCAGGGTTTGCTGGTTAACATAGTATAACCAGTTTGAAAATTTTAGTCCAAAAAAACACTACTTATAAATTACACATGACTAAGGCTGCACAAAGTTCATGAGCATGCTCAACAAAATATCAGCTTATTCGAAGCAGAAATGCACGAGACCAAATAAACATTCAAGTAAATCGAAATCAAGGAGGCAGACATGGTAACACAACAAAAAGTAAGTGACTACTTGCCTCTGCTGCCACCTTCCTTGCTTCCAATAAATCCATTTTATTCCCAGTGAGGGCCATCACCATATTTGGGTTACCTTATGCCACAAAACGAAAAAAAATTGCCCCAAAGAAATAAAACTAAGTAAATAACAAATGAAAGCAGAAAACCTACGGTAAATAGATAGATAGATAGATGGCGAGATTGAAAACTCTCCAAGAAACAGATACTAATCAGTAGCTTTTATAAAATCCTGTCTCCCATTTCCACTTTCAAAGTTTTAGACAATATTGTGGTCTTCCGAAAAGAGGCTTTCTCTTTCCATAAGAACCCTTTCTAAAGTAAATTAGGGGATACAAAAAGATTCTTCTCGTAGGTAATGAAGAAAAAAACCAAAGGTTTAATCGATTCACTTTTTTCAGCCATCACTCTGATCCGTAAAATCATGAATATTTAACACTTCCGACACAAGAAAAACCCACAAGTGAAAAGGTCACAATAGCTTGCAGCCAAATTAGCCTACTAGGTAAAAGGGAATTTACCTTGTGCTTGGAGCTCGTGAACCCATTTTTTGGCCCGATCAAATGATGCCTACAAAGTCGACAGACTATTAAGATGAAAAGCATCACAGTGTGCAATTTTAAGTAACAATTTGTCAATTCACAACGAATAAAATCTTCCCTTTATAATAGTAAAAGCATATTGCTTTCCTAAGTGGTTCAGATCAAATTGTAACACAAAACAGAATAATTCATACATATCAACCAGCCAAATACGATTATGGCAGCAGCATCCTTACTTGATTTGTTATATCATAGACAATTATGGCTGCTGCAGCTCCTCTATAATACATTGGAGCTAAGCTGTGGTATCTCTCTTGACCTGCTGTATCCCATATTTCAAATTTGACAGTTGCGTCACTTACAGCGACAGTTTGTGAAAAAAAGGCAGCACCGATAGTTGATTCCTACAATATCAAGAATGTAAATTCAATTTCAAAAGAAAAGTATAAGAAGTGCACGAATTACTATGAAATCCATGAAAATAATTTTAATCAAACCTGAAATTCGACAAATTGCCCTTTCACAAAACGTAAAACTAAGCTAGACTTTCCAGCTCCAACATCTCCAAGAAGCACCTAGAGGCATAAATAAATATCTAAAACTGGTAGATGGTGGTAAAATTAAAATAGGGATAGAATAATATAAACTAAAGTATAATATGCAACTTAATCAAGAGAGAGAAACAGATGGATACTTAACTAAATTCTCATTGAAAAAAAATAGAAAAAATCAACATAATTAAAGGCATTAGTGCCTAACAAACCATAATAACTATTTTTCTTTCCTGGTTTGATCAAACTACAAAACACCCAATCCGATCGATTAACATCCTCGTTAAACAACAAAATACAAAATTATTCATTCTCACTCAAACATTTATCACTAACATGCGATGTCATCCAATCTTTCATACCAGAATCGTTGATCATGGTGAAAAAATAGAAACTGATACACCACCAATCAAAGTGGATAAGAATCTACTTTAAACTAAGGGAGTTTAGCTTCATACAGGTCAAAATGTGCGCTACCTTGAGCTGTTTATTAAAGTTTAATCTCAATAATTTCAAAGTCTACTACTTTGATTTATTTATGAGACTGTAAAAATTATTTTTTGGATCTTGGGTGACCAAAGTGGAAAAAAAAAGTTTACCTGCTGTTAGACTCGTGTAACCTAAGCATGGGAGTAAGTCTCGATCTAGAATCATATTTGGTGACCCGGATAATATCGAATACACAAATCCACAATTTAATGGGTCATTCAGAGTGATAAGAACTGAATTAATTGATTGCATTACCTACCGACAACTGACCCACAAATTGCATAGAAACAAAATCAGTAAAATATTATACCATCATCGGTTTATCATCATCATAGAATTTTTTTTACATATAATTGCCAAAGGTTGGAAATTAAGGAATCATAATTGATCAATCCACTGATCAAGAACTAGTGCGAACATAAATAGTCAAACTAAACCCAAATGTCTATAATCTATTTTTAGCATTAGCAACAATCCTTGTCGAGATACAGACGATTTCAATTCTCGAGGTCAACATATTATTTATATTCACAAGAAAATAAAGGAACCCAATACAATTTGAAGCAGATAAAGCAGACCCAGATTGAAAAATGCATGAATCAACCCTAAGAAAGAGGGTGGGGGGCACAAAAGAGATCGGAGCACGTAAATACCAGCTTCGCATTAATGTTCTTGTGTCCGCTGGAGGCCATGAATCGAGTTCAAGAAGGGATAGGGACCTCGAGTTGGATTGTAGAATTGCAGAACTTCAAAGAAAAGTATCGATGATCGCAGGATGGAAGAGAACTATTTATTTATTTATTTATTTTCCTTCTTATTTATTTTTATTATATATTAATTAAAGTCGGCGCAATTTGAAGTTTAGCATCGATTTTTTAATATTTTCCTTCTTATTTATTTATTTTTATTATATATATATATATATGTAATAAAATGAGATAAAAATTTGTGTAAGATGATCTCACGAGTCGTATTTTGTAAGACTTATCTCTTATTTGGGACATCCATGAAAAAGTATTACTTTTTATGGCTAAGAGTAATACTTTTTTATTGTGAATATCGGTAGTGTTGACTCGTCTCACCTATAAAGATTCGTGAGACCGTCTTACAAGATACCTACTCTAAAATGAGTCGATTTTATTTTGTCGATTACTGGTAACTAGATAGATATGTGCACTGCATAAAATATATTATTCTATAAACTCTAAACAAAAAATTAAAGTCGAGTCGAATCCAGCTCACACAGTGTGTTACTTGAATTCGACAAAACTCGATTGCCCCCTAAAGCAGATAGATAAAAAAAATATATTGTTATATGAGATTATATGTTTAAAGGATTAAAAAAGAACAAGGTTATAGGATTTGGAATGCATTTTTTGTGCTTTGTCGTTTACTCCATTTCATTTCAATTAATAAATGTTGATTATAAAAATCGCATTTCTCAGGCGAGGAGGATAACAAAATCAAATTATCATCAAGAGTGGAGTACCAAAATCTCTCCACAAGGCCATGACAAAGGGTCACCAAAACACGAAATAAAACAGCAAGAAAGAGTCTAATGCAAGAAACTGGGAAAAAATGTCCCACAGGAGGCTATTGTTGAATGAGAACTAACTGATCAAGAATTATAAAAATTGTAAAATGGGCTAGGCTTGCTGACTTGATATGTTGTTGAGTATGAAAAGCTGGCTATGGTGGGTTCGGTAAACTCAGATTCTGCGATTTCGAAACCATCCCCACCATCGACGGAGTCTCATATCCCAAAGATGCAAGATTCCCCGAGTCACCCCGGGTTGTGGCTCTCTGCAAAGAGTGTGAACTTATACCTGATAGAACATAAGAACGGCCTGTACGATTGTAAATCTCCAAGTTTGCCATTCTTTCTCTAATTTCCATCAGTTCACATTGAAGCCAACTGCAGAGGCTGTCCCCGGCTTGCGCTGATGCAGAAGAAAGTAGAGTCGACATCCTGTTACTTAGCACGGCCTGAGCACCACTAAAATTTCCTGCATCGGCCATTTCTCGTGCCTCTGAGATACCATCAGCCACCCACAGCCGATTCCTCTGGCGATCTACCTCCAGGCTTAATATGTTCTCAGCCATAGACAAAACCTTAGGTCTGGATACCTCAACCGACACGCCCTCCACCTGCATCGTCACCTTTGACACGATATCTTTAAACGAACATGTGATTTTCAGAAGCGACATTCTTTTTACCCATTCATCTCCTTTCAAAACTAGCCACGGTGGAATAGACAAATTGACAAGAAACTCTTTTTCCTCATCAGCATACATGTCTCCTATTTGTATAAGGCCTATTAGTCCCCCCTCTGAAATTTCCTTCGCATATCTTCCAGATGAAATCGATCTAATTCTCACTCCACTGGATGCTGATGAGAGAGTAAGCCGAAGCTCCTGAGCAGAAACACTGAGGAGACCACCAATACATCTAGCAAAAGCTTCACGCATAGTGTCAACTGTTTCAATAAAGGAAAATGTGCCACCTGATGCATCAGATATGCCATTCATAGCTGAAGAATCATGATCTGCACCGAATCCAAATGTGTGGATGGGAAGAGTAGGTAGGTGGGCATCGTTTATGTGCTCTCCATTTTGAGAAAAAACAGAAGCCAACAATATGTTCAAAACTGAAGTTGCAGTCGAGGAATTATGATTCTTTCGACCACGAATTATAGCATCATTGTGATATGTATCTTTTCCATCGGATAAGAGAATGATGCTTGCAACAGAATTTCTCTCACGCCTTTCATTGAGAACTCGGATCCCTTTTTTTAGACCCTCAATGATATTTGTTCCACCAACCGCATCTAGCGAAGTGACTGCCTGTTTGGCATCTTCACGACCTGTATCAGTCATCCTAAGCAGCGGGAAAATTCTGCTAGCACTGGATGAAAAGGAAACGAGAGAAAGCCGGTCACCAGGTCCTAAGTTATCAATGATAAAATAAACAGCACGCTTCATAAGGAACAGCTTCGCACCGTCCATGCTGCCACTAACATCAAGAACCAAAACAAGATCAATAGATGCACGGTCCACTTGATCTGTGGCATCTAAAAGTGGTGGTGCCCGCACACCTACAAGAACTGCAAAGTCAGACACTGACTCAGCAGCAGCAACAGCCGGAAATTCGGGGAAGGCCTTGATGACTAAATTACTCGAGGGAGCACGAGCATGTTCAAATGCTGGTGTCGTATCCGTACGGATGACAGGAAGGGGCTCATCATCCGAATAGCGAGAGGGCTCAGGCTGTGCACGAGGATAGTTGTGATTTTCAAATGTGGCCTGAGGTGGTGAGACTTGGCCTTGGCCATGCGTGTTATGATCTGCGTTAGCGTTGATATCAGGCAGTTGGGATGGGATCTCTTTCCATTTCAAGCGGCAAATGGGACAAAGATGATTTCCATGCTTGACACTGCAAGAGATACAGCTGAAGTGGAAGGAGTGTGAGCATTCAGCTGTGAAAATGGCCTGGCCCAGCCCAATTTTCACTATCCCCAGACATATAGCACAAATCTTCTGCAATCAAGAAACTATTAACAAGATCAATTGACAGTCTTTGAGTAGAGCTAAACACAAGTGGGCGTAACGTGACTCATCTGTAAATTTTACCAACAACATATCATTTATTTGAAACCAGGAACAAGGTGAAGCCTACTAGTAATAAACTGTACGCTTAGTAGCTTCGATTATGAAAAACTGAGCACAAAAATATAGGACAACTCATGGTAGAGATATGCTATGAAAAATCCACCCACTCGCATCCAAAAAGACCCTTCAATTTGATGATCTTTTTGAGTCACATGTAGTCATTTAAGATATCTTTTCCACTACAAGTGGAATTCTTTATTAGTAATTATTTAATATAAGTGAATCACGCAAGAGTGACGCCGCCGCCGCTCAGTCTACGATTATTTATTTTATTTAACCCCACCAAGAAACGTGACGAATCACAACACATCAATTACCAAATTTACCCTCACACCGAAGGCCACAACTAGACGCAAAGTCGAGGGGCGTTTGTGGCAAGCCAAAATTCATGCATTTCGTTTCGCTCTGAAATTCAGTTACAAAACAGGCAAAATACTCGCAGATCTCTCGAGACCACAGCTGTCATTCTCGATGACGCACATCTCAGTCAGGGGAGGAGAAAAGACAAAAACCACCGCGAGAACCAGTGACGCCGCCGGAAAATCGCGAAAGAACAATAATAACAACGATCAAAGAAGAAATAGATGCAGCGAAACGGACCTTGGACGAAGAGCTGAGGCTGAAGCTGCTGGAGAGGCGGGATGAGAAGGAGGAGGAGGATGATGAGGTGGGAGGCCGAGATTTCGACTGATCGGGGACAGTTGGCGGAAGCTTAGAAGAGGGCGCGGCGGCGGCGGTTCCGGTGGCGTTTATTGACAACGTCTTCTTCAATTTGCTCCACTTCCCAGACATTGTTTGCGCGAATAATGGTTGTTTGGAATTTGGATGATATTCGGAGAGATAACAGAGTATAATGAAATTTCAAAGGCGAGAATTTGGGTATCTGATCTGTCTTACTATATTATGTAATAAATGGGCAATTCTATTCTACCATTTAATATACTATAATTTTAATTTAAAAGAATATTAGCATCATTTTGTATTTAATGCTAAGAATTTTACATCACAATATTATTAAACATCAATATATCCCCATTTTATTTATTTAATATCTATGTTATTTATAAAGGTCGAAGATATGGTCCGATTTTGTAACATCTCTTATTCATTTAGATAATTGAACTACAATTTATTTTAAAATTTCAAAAAAAATTACATATTTCTAAAATTCACATATTTAATATAATTATATTATCTTTATTTAAATAATAATTAAAAATTGACAAAACTTGTGTGAAACGGTCTCACAAATCGTATTTTATAAGACAAATATCGTATTTGGGTCTTCCATGTAAAAGTATTATTTTTTATGCTAAGAGTATTATTTTCTAGGAAAAAACTTGTGTGAGCCGGTCTCACGGGTCGTATTTGTGAGACAGATCTCTTATTTGGGTTATCCATGAAAAAATATTATTTTTTATGGTAAGAGTATTACTTTTTATTATGAATATGGATAGGGTTGACACGTCTTACAGATTAAGATTCGTGAGACGGTCTCACATGAGACTCACTCTACTTTTTATTGTGAATATCGGTAGGATTGACTCGTATAAATATTGGTGAGACCGTTTCATAATAGACGTACTATTAAAAATTATAATAAAATTTTATGAATCAACCCATCTATTAACGATCATGTCATGTACACGTGTACGTCGTTTGCTAATTATCATTAAACTCTTGGGGCAAAAACTTGTGTGAGACTGTCTCACGGGTCGTATTTGTGAGATGGATCTCTTATTTGGGTCACCCATGCAAAAATATTACTTTTAATGCTAAGAGTATATTACTTTTTATTTTGAATATGAATAGAGTTGACCCGTCTCACAGATTATGATCCGTGAGACGATCTTACATGAGACTCACTCAACTCTTGAGCGTATAAAACTATATCAACCTCACCAAAATCTTATTTAGGTTTAGATACGCATGTCATTTATCGTTCAACAATTATTGTTTTGAGGTGACAGTTATTTAATTTGGGTTTTCAGCAACATATCAAAAGCCAATTATTATAAGAAGTTTAATATTAATTAATAGCATAGATATTTATTTCTATAAAAATGATTTAAAACAAAAAAATTATTATATTATACACTTGTAGCTTGTCAATGAATATTAATTAATCATTGATATGTAGCGATCATTTTGAGTCTTGACAATTTTTGTTTTGAAAATGGTACCTACGCCCATAAAAAATAAGAAAAAGAAAAAAATGTGAATTTTATTTTTTAAAAATGAAGACAAAAAAATATTCGAATAAATGTATAAATAACTACTATGCACAAAATATTATAAATGCAAACTCTGCCTACCTCAGAGTTCTTAGTTTATACTAGTTATTCTGCACACGCAACTAATACTAGTTATTCTGTACACGTGTTGCGTGTGTACAATCTTTTTTATCATTATCGATGGACTAAAGTTAAAATTGACAAATTATGAAGAGATTAAATTGATATTTGAATGATTGAAATAAAAAAAAATAAAATAAAAGTGTGTTGAAATAAAAAAAAAACAAAAAAAAAAAACAAAAGTGTAATATTACTATAACTGTAAGGATAAAATTGGAAAAAAAAGATGGTATCCTCCTTAGCAGTTTTTATAAGGATGCTCAGCCTTAATAAATAGTATAGCTGTATAGATTAAGCACATGAGTTATCATATAACTATTATCTAAATAACAATTAAGAAGATATAATGTAGATCATTATTATAAAAAGTTATTTTAAGTGATTTCATTTTTTTTTTTTATAAATCCACCAAAATCTTTGTATCCAAACTCATATTCATTGCATATTTTCTTAGGTATATTTGAGCTGAAGTTCTGAAATTATAGGACTTCAAATTTGTTACCTAAAACTATCGAATTGATATAGCAAGTATTTGACATCAAATTCGTGATGGGTTTGTTGGAAAAGAATTGGAGAGCGATAAAACAGATGTGATCAGAAAAAAATGGATCAAATTGTGGTCAAAGTGGTTAGAAATCCAAGATTTCAAATACCATCCAATTCTGAAAAATGCCTATATAAATTCCATGATCTTATCTTATATGCAGGCAACCAGATCAGATTACATGCCTGCAATCACGCACAACGTTCTTCCCAGAAGTTCGTAAAATTAGTCTATTTCTACATTTGAGAAAATAAAATTTGCATGGATCATAAAAGAGACTTTATGGCAGAAAATTACATTTGTATTTTAGTAATTTAACCAAAGTTCAACTTGAGATAAACGTAAAGAGGATACAGAAAGGACTTTTATTCTACACCCAGTTTGCCCACAAGAATGAGGCCTACACAGCCATGAACTACAAATCATGAAATGGAACTCAATTGTTAAGAGGGAAGAAATGCAGAATAAGAGAAATAAAACACCAAACTCGAACCAGAAAATGGGGAAAAAAACTGATGACCTACCAAAACCAATCAACAAGAACAACACTCAATAATCCCCGGGATTATCAGCTTCAGCATCAGGAGTCTCAAGTATCTCCTTCTCAGCTTCCTGAACCTCTTTTTCGGTCTTCCTGCCTTTTTTTGATTTGTAATATACGCTCATGAAAGTACCAACAGCTCCATACTTCTTCCTGCATTGCTCGTAAAGACCTGCATCAAACATTCTCCAGAAGTTCTTCTCGCTGAGCTCAGATACAGCATACTGAGGCTGGAATCCATGGTTTTCAATCAACCAGTCCTCCATTTTACGAACTGCTCCAGCTCCATCAAATTCTTCACCCCTTAAGACGGGTCCCGGAGAATAGTAGACTCCAACATCAGTATACATTTGAGCGTAGTGTGTATCACCTTGCCTGTGCTGTAGCTCAAATCCTGGTTCTGGATACACCATGGTTTTAACAGGCAGTTTGAACAGTCTGTGAGGACAGAGCCAGAGGGGATACAACTGAAAAGAGGAACCATCAGTATACTTAATAATGGAACCATCGGTATACATAATAATCACATGTCATAGTTTCTTGTGATTGTGATCATGATGAAATAAAAAATCAAGGCCGCGATCATTGGATCTCATCTCTCCTTACAAGGAATTTAGTTAAAAGTTTTTGGATGAATTCAACGATTTCTAAAAGGTACATTTTTACACGAGGATGGAGCATCTTTAACTCTCTCGATCACTCACGTCAAGAAAATTTAACACTTGTTAAAACAAAATATATTGTGAATAAAAAACCATAAGAAATATATCGTGCGGAGAATTATAGCACACGAAGAAAAACAAGCATACCTCCATCTCACGATGAACCCACTCCAAAGCATCTCCAACCTTATAAAGAGGAACAAGCATATCCTGAATGACGTGCATCTCATGGTAGTAGTTCCTAATGGCTTCTCCTTGAGTAGCCTTGAGCAGAGAAACCTTAGGTGGCATCAGCCAACCAAGCAGATATCTGAACCAACATTGATCTGCAAAAGGAAGGATGAGCTTTCCCTCCCAGTACAAGCATCTTGTATGCCTGTGATAATATTCTCTGGTAGGGATATATTCAACAAACTCCCCCCTTTTCAATGCTGTCTCAGCATGCTGGTAAAACCACGGTTTGAACCACCAACCAACACTATTGATTTTATTTCCCTTCTTCTTTGCTTCTTCTTTAGAAGCATACTTTCCTGTCATACACACAGCTTCTGTTGGAGAGTAAATCATGGTCTCAACAAAGTCTGGAACCTTGTCAGAATCATCCTGGTCTCCATCCCTCGGTGCAAGGGAATCCACGTACGCTTGTGCAAGCTCCTTTAGATTACCCACTACTGGCTTGTATGTTAGCTTCATGTACTCCTTAATAGGTATAAGCTTAATCTCAGCAGCAACAAGGAGTCCAAGTGTCCCCTGAGACCACGGGATAGCATAGTAAAGATCAGAGTATTCATTGTCTTTTGTGGCTCTAACCAACCGACCATCTGCCAAAACAATTTCATAAGCCACGACTGTATCCGAGAACAGACCATAAATATGGGAGCTTCCTTCAATCCCGTACCCATTGATCAGGCCACCAACAGTCAGATCATCAAGCTCTGCAACAACGGCGAGGGAAAGATTCATTGGAACAGTAACCCTGGAAATCTGACCCATGTTGACCAAAGGCTCCACTCTAGCAATCATTCGCTCCTTGTCAATGTCAAGAATGTTTCTGAAGGAAGAAAGGTCAATCTCATAATGTCGAGCACGCTTATAGTCTACATTGCGCATTCCAACAGCAATCCAAGGTTTTCGGGCTGTGCAGACTAGACCATCTTTTTGGGGGTTCCTCTCCTTGAGGCGTTTAACAACTTTCTTGACATTTTCATCATGCTCTTCCTGGCGCTTTTTGAATGATTTGCACTCAGACCTCACATCCCCAAGGTAAGTGAGGAAGTACAATGTGAAGGAAATGGGAAGAACGACAAAGATTACAATTATCCATCGGAATTGGACAAAGTAATCTACCCAGATCTTCTTTCTCTTGGGGCGTAATGGGGCCTCAAGATCTGACATTATGAAACAAAGAACAGGCCTACAGCATAAAAGAAACAAATGCAGAAGTAAGAAACTTGAGCAAAATCACATTGGTAATGGTCAAATTTCAAAGGGATTGTTACAGATAAAAATGGCTGCGACAACTGCTAACAGCAAACCCGAACTTCGACATGCAAAATAACGTGAAACTCTCTGCTTGACTATTTATTAGGGCCAGCAATGAATATGTGCATGAGAGTGGCAAATCCAAAAGTTTTATTTTTTCCCCCATTCAAATCAGTAGAATGCTCGCTGGTCAGCCTGCTGGGGGAGCTAGACTCTCTGTGCGCATGTAAGAGGACGGCAACTAATCTACCTTATACATCTAGTCTGATGCCACTAAGAAAGATGAAATCCGAGAAAAAAAATTTAATAAGAAGGAACATGTGATCAAAATTTTAAAAATCTATTTAATTTAGCTCTATTTTAAAAACTATAATAAAATTAGTGCAAAATCAAATGCCGGGCCTATTATAGAGACTCTTATATGATTGAACAGATATATCGAATTTAAGACATGGAGTCCAATAATATAAGGCTTACATAAAAATATCCAAAATCCAATAATATTGTAAGAGCTCTACTACAATAGAAAAATCTAAAAAGATATTAAAGATATTGAAAGATGACGAATGGAATGCTTTATTGAATGAAGACTCGATTGTTCACAATCTCTATGAGATAGGGATTCCAAATATGAATAAATCTGAGTTTCCAAAGGAGATTCAAACAAAAAGCTTATGTTGTCACTACTCGCTAATTTGTTTATAGGCGCAACCTAAACTGTTGAAATTTGAATCAGTAACCAAACGATACATCGGTGTTCTTTCAAACATTAACCAGCTCAGTGGAAAATATTTCCAAAATCTGAAACAAGAAAGTATTTCAAGTAAATTGTAATTGTATTTTTTTTTCTTTTTACACAAATTTGACTTTATCTGAGATTTGACTCCTAATGAAGCATAAAACACACCATCCACGAGTAGATCTAAAATCTGAACCGTAAGCGACAATGCATTAATCAAACAGAAAGCATTAAACTTCAACACGAACAGATCTAAAACACTGAAGTAAAAAAACTAAATCATGCATCACAGAAACAGAAGCAGGAACAAGGAAAAACATCAAAAAAAATCCCATAAACGACACAAAATACCCAAAATAATCTCTACCAGATAAGAGCTTAAAAACCATTTTCGATACAGTAGAGAGAAGAAAAAAAAACCGAAAAGAAGAAGACGAAGAAAGCCGCAGCTTGTACCCGTGTTGGAGAGTGGACTGTGGCACGACGTGACCGGAGGAGACGAGGAGGTTCGATATCTATGTTATGTTATAAAGCCATATAGGACAAGGGCATTTTGGGAAATCAAGAGTAGATTTATTTATTAATATTAAAAGTGAAATTGTGCCGCGCTGTCGTATTTGGATCATGGCGGATCTACCTTGATCTCGAGGTGAATTTTTTAAAAAAGATATTGTTTGATGCGAACTTCAATATTTATGTATTATTATTATTATTATTATATATATATATATATATATTCTGTTTGAATCATATTTTACGACTATTTGAGTTATAAAATAATTATGTTATTTTTATCTTTCAATTTATAGCTGTATCATTTATTATCACATTTTATTATGGGAGAAGTTCTTTATACATTAACATTTATTTTTTATTTTATTTAGATAGGAATGGTTTGTTGCAACACAAAAATTCACGTGAGACAGTTTCATTGTCAATTTTGTAAAACAAATATCTGACAATATCTGATTCATGAAAACTGTTATTTTTTTAATCTAAAATATCATTTTTTTGTTGGTTATACATATCACAAAATTAACTAATGAGACGGTCTCACAAGATTTTTTGTAATTTTGATTCGAGTAAGATCCGACTCGTGAAAAGTGTTATCTTTTGTGTCCAAATTATTTTTCACTACAAAAATATCTTTTTTTAGTTATACTACAAAGAAATATTGTGAAAAATATTAATTTTTATCGCTAAATTATTTATTATTTTTATAAATAAAGATTGAGTCGGCGTTTCTTATGATATATATCTGTAAGACCATTACATATTAGAACTATTCTTGTTATCATCAGATCTCGAGGACTTCGAACTCGAACTTTTCTAATCGTCCAGATAATTGTTTAACTACATCCATCCCAATTTGTGTCATAGCTCATAGGAAATTGAGGTTTCTATTGTACCCATAAAGAGCTATTGGTCATCTCAACAAGGACTTATATTCTAAAATGTAGATTTAAATACCTGTTAGTTATTAGTTGTACATAAATCAATAAAATAATTAAATAAAACCTACCTAATCACCCCTAAGTGGATCTGTATTAGGTGTTAAATCTAATATTCCAAATACTGAACTAAGATATTTTTGAAATTAAATAAAAATATAACCAATGAATTAAAGATGAACTATGAACAGGTCTCAAAGTTGATATATTTGATGTCAGGTTAGGTTGATCTAGAGTTGTAAATGAATTGAGCCGGTTCGCGAGCTTTTCTAAGTCGACTTGATAAATATCTGATTTGTATTCAGTATTCGAAACGAATTTATCCGAGCTGAAATTGAGCCAAAAAAAAAATTATTGATAGTTCCTGAGCCTCGATAATATTATTATGTATTAAGTATACATCCATTTCAAGTATCTAAGACATTCGAACCTTCGTTCTCAACCTTAATATCCGAACAATAGTTCGCAGATAGTTTCGAACATTTCAAGCTGAACGCGAACTCGAAATTCATTTGAGTCAAACTCGAGCAAAATTAAAATATTTGAGTTTTGAATCAAGTTCGAACTCCAATATATTTAATTCGAATCAAATTAAAACCTTAAACTTTTACTATATCCTACCCAGTTCGGTTGGATTATACACCTTGAGTTGGCCTAATACATGGACCACGAAGTAGAGTTTTTAACAGAGCGAGTGAAAACAAAAGAAGAGCTAAATCCGAAAACGGATCCCACAAGGGATACGTGCCCTTGCTGGAAGTCACGTTGTGGCGCAGCTGTCTGCACGTGGTTTTGATTCCAAATGTCCTTTTCAGCCCACAGTCTTCTGTCACATTTTTTCACCAACAAAACTTGTATGCGAACACCTTCAGTGTTATTCATGTCACACCACCCATAAAAGTGACTTACATTTATCTAGAAAAGAATATTGGTCTGCTGGTCTACATGTCAAAAGTAAATTGAATGAGTTATTTCTCCATCTCTTTTGACATGAAATTGACACGAAAAATGTCCAAGATCGCATTTTTGAAATCTATTTTGGGACTGGAATGTTTGGAGAAAATAAAATGTATTTTTTATTTTTATATCGAGTAAATAAAATTGTTAAGGTGGATTTCAAATCATGTAAGAAATGGTTGGATAAGATAATTTTGAATTTTTTTATGGAGCTAGAATATAATTTGTCAAGACAAAAATTTGTGTGAGACGGTCTCACGGGTCGTATTTTGTGAGACGTATTTGGGTGATCCATGAAAAAATATTACTTTTTATGCTAAGAATATTACTTTTTATAGTGAATATCGACACAGTTGACCCGTCTCACAGATAAAAATTCGTGAGATCGTCTTACAAGAGACCTACTCATTTTTTAATAGATTATATTTAAGAAATGATGAAGGGATTATATTTGCTTTCATGTTAATAGATTTCAAATCATGTAAGAATTGCTCTTGGGAACAACCCTTATCTTACGCGATTCGAGCTCGAATATATCTATTTCAAACTTTAAATATTTCAACATATTTAGATTGTTTGAAACATTTATACCTTTTAACCGCATGAAAACTAATCACTAAAAAATACTCAGATAAGATATTATTTTAATTATAGAATCCAAACACTATAAAAAAACAATAGAAACTTTAAAAAACACTTGTAAACCGAAGTATGTTTTTCAGATAGATATTGTGCATCCAAAATCACCATAATTTCTTGTCACCAACATTTCATCCGCCATATAGATTATGATTTTAAAAAATGCCTAGAAACGCTCTTTGTAACCGTCTGTGTTTATTTTACATTAAATCAATCTCTCAATAGTTTAATAACAAAAAAAAAGGTATAAAATCTAATGAACCTTTAACCTATAATTACTATGGTGATTATAGTTGAGACAGCGAAAGAATGGAAGAGATAAGACTAAGAAAACAAAAAATCTACAGCCTGAGCTAAATTCCTCAAGTAGAAATCAATGCTATGTTTGTTAGTCCGACTCGGTTACCTCCGGTTCAGAGAAAAAAATTAATTCAAAGCTTTCCCTGAAATCAACTACTTTTCTTAGCAGGTTTGGGAGGAAGTGTTCCAAATATCCTGTCCCAGAAAGCTGAAGTGATTCCGAATCCCTTATCTTGAATCTTGAAGTGATGGTTCATGTGATGTCTCTACAAAAATTACCATTCGATCGATAAATTATTCTTCAAATAAATATTTCTATTCGAGACGGATCTATCAGAACAAGTTTGAACACTTCAAGTACCCGAACTCGTCTCAATAAAATGGTAGAATTTACTATCTACTTAAACATTGTCCATTCAATGTGAATTATAATCTAAAGCATTTATGAGAGTACCAATTTTAGTGGGAGTGATGATATTCCAACAATTAATTTAGTCATTATTACTTAAATGTGCCAAATTCTACGTTAAGAGTATAAATACCATTACTAAATCATCTCTCCTAAGCTCAAGCTTCTAAAGGTGATTTCTAACTTGGTATCAGACAGTCATAAGTTCAAATCCTAGGGAAGAAATTCCCATCATTATTACATTATGGAGGTCCTGGTTACTATGTGCGAGCCTATCTTACCAAATACACAATTTCAAGCATATACACTAATTGGACATTAGTTTCAATTAGTATGCATCTGTCTCCGACTGATATATGCAAGAGCGTGTACTGGGCCACCTTCCATTAGCTCGTCTTTTGGGGAAAAAAGGTCTTTAATTGTATGCATAAAGGGCTAAAATTGTCTCTCGACTATAATTATGGGACAAATAAATAACATTTTGATTAGAAAATTTGAAATTTATGGGCTCGACATGATTCTTGCCTAATGTTGCTTTACCTTGAGATCGTGAGGAACTCCTTTGGATGGTTTTCCATAATGCAAGTAGTAATGAGTGCAATCATATATAACATATCCTAGTAGGGCGCCGGCAAGAAATGCAGGGGCACAAGATGCAGGCGCTAGAAGCTTAATCACATTCCACAACTGATATATATAACAGATACAAGGATTATAAAGGGAAAAATGCTATAAAGTAAGAAAAATTGGATATTTTTGGCGTGTTTTGCATACGTACAGGCACAAGTAAAATTCCAGTAGCAGCTGGAGGGAAAACAAGTCGGAGTCCATCCATTGGGTGCTTGTGATGGCATCCATGGAGGAGGTAATGAATTGTGTTTCCCCTGCGTGAAATTTTCAAACCATCAAAACTTCTTGCTTCATTTTGACAGTAAAAAGCGATAGGGTAATGTAAGAAAACTGACTAACCAATAGCCAGTTGTTTTAATGTGGAATAAAAATCGATGCAAGGCGTACTCAAGCAATGTCCAAAAGCAGACACCGGCAATTAATGACATTGCTAGATGATATGGAGGAAGGCTATTCTTCACGGATAATGAGATTAACCAGCACACAACTGGTAGCCAGACCGTAGGAATCGTCCACCAAGGAGTACGAGTCATGAACTGTTCCAAGTAATCGAAATATATTCATTTTGATTACTCAATATTGATCTTATTAATTATAATATTAGACCTCAGTTGCAACATCTAATCCAAAACATATCGTTGAATTTTAAATAGTAGTAATAAAATGAAAAGAGAATGCAACGCTAACACGGGATTAACGTGGTAAGGCCACAGATTACATCCATATGCAGTGCATAGAGTATCGCAAATCTAATAATATATTTTTATTTAGGATTCAGTTCTCACCCCTTTATAAAAAAAAAATATGTAAATTTTCAACACAGCTAAATCACAATCAAAGAATATCGAAGATTAATTTTAATATTAAAGATATCAAATCTGATTCCAGAAATATTGGTTGGTTTCTGATATACATCCTTAATGAAATTATGTTGCTCTTGAGCAAGAAATGGCTGCCGTAATAACAAGGAAAGAACAGCTTATAAAATCTAAATGCTGTACAGACTCATATAATGCAAAAATTCACAAGATACCTCAAAAACACCGTTGGCAAAAAATCTCGGGGTTTCCTTGCTCACTATAGGTTGGTGAACCCATTCATCATAAGCTTCTCCAAGACGGCCAACCTATTAGCGCATAATTAATTCATCATCCAAGTTCCATTATTTCCTTATGATCTAGCCATTCGATGGCACTGGTAATGTTGAATAATATCAACAAAAATATACTGATGCTACGCGAGGAAAACTGTAACAGGTCGTGCATCTAACCTGAAAAACAAGTGGTTTGTTTAAATCCACCATGTAACCCTGATTGACCATCTTGGCACCTGTTGATGAATAAATAGGAAAGATTTGAGTGTAAAAACGATAGTTCGACCAAATAAAATGGGGAATGAATTCCTTGGATGATTAGAAATCTGCACTGCGTACATTCTTCATGAATAATTTTCATTTCAGTATTTCAAATACACAAACTCAAAACAACTATCATAAATTTAAATTCTCATATATAATATTTCGAAAAATTAGTTTTGGCACAAAATAATTGAATTGCACTCAACAACATGGCCCTTTACTCATTTATTAAAATTAAAATCGCATAAAAAAAAATAATCCACCAACATTAATTTATCTCAGTCACATAGCCTTCCATTTATACATAGATTTTTCAGCAACAGTCAATTTCTCAAGGCCGTGGTTGATTTTGTTATGCACTTTATTTTCAATCATATCCCATGCATTTCCTTTGAACAACAATTTACCTTAGAACAATGGGCGAACTTCACAGAAGTCTGAGTTCGCTCTCCAATTCAATAATTTCTCCTCTGTATCAACGAAGTAGCTCTGGAGATTATGGACAACGTTGGAATGCGAGGGGTCCCGACCTCCAAGGAATTTTGGGCGGAAAAAGGAAGGACAGAAGTTGTGGACTCCATGCATTTCTCACCGCCAATCGCCGCAAAATCGTCGGAAGACCGTTACACGCCACAGCAGCTTCCGATAAATCATCAAAGAGAAATAATTTATTAATTATTTATTAGTGATTTTTCAATTTAAAAGAATAATTATTTTGTAAATAAATCAATGTCTTCTCCAACTTATTATTAATTAATTTAATGAAGTTTTAAAAATTTATGATTTTTTCTTAATTTTTTTTTAATCACAATCAAAAAGATTAAACAAATTAATAATTTCAATCACTCATTTTTTTTGTCATGTTAAATTACGAAAATGTTAAGACTCTTATTTTTTTTGAGTAAGTTTTTTGTTAAATGGTTTCATCGATTTTTATTTGTAAGTCAAGTCAATCATATCGATATTCATAATAAAAAGTAATATTTTTAGCATAAAAAGTAATACATTTTCATGGATGATCCAAATAAGATATCTGTCTCACAAAATACGATCCACGAGATCGTCTCACACAAATTTCTGCCTATTTTTTATTTATCATTTGATGACAATTTCATATAAAAATACCATATTTTATTTTTTCCTATGGTTGATGCACATAATAAAAAATTATGTATATATATAATAGATTATTTATGAGATATTCTCATAAATTGTTAGACAAAAACTTGTGTGAGATGGTCTCACATGAGACTCACTCAAATCGTTATTAGAGAAACGAATTGATATTGTCCATAATTACAATAAAATTAATATTTTTTTATGAATGACGCAAATAAAATACATGTATCACAAATCTTCGTGGTTCGTTGTGTGCATACATTAAAAATAAGGTTCATCTTTACGCCAGCGACAATTAGATTTGTGGTCTTACCATCTTCATGTATTTAATAATAATGATAATAATATTATTATTTAATAATAATATTATTATCAACAAAAAGGAGAAAGGGCTATTTAGTATTTACAATAATAATTATTTTAAAATAAATAATTAATTCGTAAATCCCACCCTAGCTAAAAGTTGTCTGTGCAGGTCCCTCTCCATTTCCTCTCATCCGCTCCTCCCAATCTACTGAAACAAACTCGCCATTTTCCATTTCTCCTTCTCCATATTCTGCAACCGATCCGTGAATATGAGAGAAATCCTGCACATCCAAGGTGGTCAATGCGGAAACCAGATCGGCGCCAAGTTCTGGGAGGTGATCTGCGACGAGCACGGCATCGATCAGGCTGGAAGATACAGCGGGGATTCCGACATACAGCTCGAGCGCCTCAATGTTTACTACAATGAGGCAAGCGGTGGAAGATACGTACCCCGTGCCGTCCTCATGGACCTTGAGCCTGGTACTATGGATTCCGTCAGATCTGGTCCTTTTGGACAGATCTTCAGGCCTGATAATTTTGTTTTTGGTCAGTCTGGTGCCGGGAACAATTGGGCCAAGGGGCATTACACCGAGGGAGCGGAATTGATTGATTCCGTCCTGGATGTTGTTCGCAAAGAGGCTGAGAATTGTGACTGCTTACAAGGTTTGATTTTGATTTTGGCTTTGGTTTTGTTTGGACAGGTCTATGCTTTTGTTGGAAGATCTCCTTATAAATGATATAAATGACCGTGGTTTAATGATTTTTTTTATAACCCTAGTGTTGCAACGCGCTTTATGCGTTTAAGTTGCTTTGGTTGTGTTTTTTCGTTATGGTTGTTTGTTGTTTAAGCGTTATTTTAAGTTGTGTGCGTATGTGATTCTGCGGTACGCTGTTTATGCACTTGATCTGATGTAATCTCGCTCTTTGTTGAAATTGTAGCTGTGTTGGCCTAACTCCAGAATTCCTGTATTCTCATTTAATTGAAGCATTTCTTAACTAACTGTTTTTTTTGGTTTTTGCTGTAGTTTTGTGGTAGATTTTACTTACATTTCTCGGGTAAATAAACACTTCTTTTTTTTCTACAGATTGCCATCCTATTCTTTTATTTTGGGGGTTTTTTTTTTATTTTTACTAAACTCAATTTTATACCGGGTCTTCGCGGTTTTCTGTTTTTTAGGCGGTTGTGAAAGTGATTGCCCATGATTGTGTAACGTTTAAGTATTTTATTCACAGGATTTCAGGTTTGTCATTCTCTTGGGGGAGGCACTGGATCTGGTATGGGCACTCTTCTGATTTCCAAGATAAGAGAGGAGTATCCAGACCGCATGATGTTGACATTTTCGGTCTTTCCTTCGCCAAAGGTATCGGACACTGTTGTTGAGCCATACAATGCCACCCTTTCTGTCCATCAACTTGTGGAGAATGCTGATGAATGCATGGTTTTGGATAATGAAGCTCTCTATGATATTTGCTTCCGTACTCTCAAGCTCTCCACCCCTTCATGTGAGCACATTCATTCATTTCTTTATCCGTGTACTTCTACTTTGACCCAAGACTTAAGTTTGGGAAGGGGGACTTTTTTTCTCGTCCCTCTTTGTTGGGTCTGCACATCAGCACATGCTTGTGTTATTATATCTTGTGCCAAAATCAGTTAGGATCTGGAATTTGGGGGATGCTACACCGGTTCATCTTCCCACCATCCATCCAAGGGTGGGGAAAGCACCACCCATAGACACACCCTAATTATGACTAATTGATTGTACAATGTTTTTATTTGCCAGCGTAGTGTTGCTGATGTAATCAACATTGGCTATGTGATTTTTCAGTTGGAGATCTCAACCACCTAATATCACCTATAGTGTTTCTAATGTAGTTAACATTGGCTATGTGAATTTTCAGTTGGAGATCTCAACCACCTAATATCAGCTACCATGAGTGGTGTCACTTGCTGTCTCCGCTTCCCAGGGCAGCTGAACTCCGACCTAAGGAAACTTGCTGTTAATCTCATTCCATTCCCCCGTCTTCATTTCTTCATGGTTGGGTTTGCACCTTTAACCTCCAGAGGCTCCCAACAGTACCGTGCTCTCACAGTCCCCGAACTGACTCAGCAAATGTGGGATTCCAAGAATATGATGTGCGCTGCTGACCCACGTCATGGTCGCTATCTGACTGCCTCAGCCATGTTCCGTGGCAAGATGAGCACCAAAGAGGTCGATGAACAGATGATTAACGTCCAAAACAAGAATTCCTCATACTTTGTCGAATGGATTCCAAACAATGTTAAGTCTAGTGTTTGTGACGTCCCTCCTAAGGGCCTGAAAATGGCATCTACTTTCATTGGAAACTCTACTTCAATCCAGGAGATGTTCAGGCGTGTTAGTGAGCAATTTACTGCCATGTTCAGGCGTAAAGCTTTCTTGCATTGGTACACTGGCGAGGGAATGGATGAAATGGAGTTTACCGAGGCAGAGAGTAATATGAACGATCTTGTGGCTGAGTATCAGCAGTACCAGGATGCTACAGCTGATGAACAATATGAGGACGATGAGGAAGAAGAGGAGGTTGCAAATTGAAATGCGCGTCTTTCAACTTGCCGCAGTGTGCCCAAATCTCAGTTTGTTACTGCGTTTTCTATGCTTGCCTTCTGTTTATAAAGAAATTTTAGATTTATGTTGTGTGTGATTTGTGGATCGTTTGGACATTGTGTTATTTTTTTCTTTCTTCATTTGGGGCTTGAATTTAATATAAACATATATATAATTCGATTCTGTTGTACTTTCATTGGCTGACAATGGTGAGTAGGAATTTTTTTTTTAAATTTTCCACGATTTAAAAATGAACAAAAGAAAATAAATGAATTGGAAAATTGTATTTTTTTGTCTTTTATATTTATTTTTTTATGTTAAAATTTTGGTTTTTATGTTATCAAATTTATGTTCTGTGACCTTGTCTTTCAAATTTTGACGGTTTTAGTTCTTTTTCATTTGAGTGTTAATGTATTTGTACGGATGTCACTGTTACATTGGAGTGTAGTGATGTCGTATTAGATTTACCAAAGATGTATTAGATTATCAAAATAATTAAGAAAACGATGATAACCAAAATAATTAAGACAATCGACTGAAATCTGAAAAATACACGATCAAAAGTGTTTAAAAAAGTAAACATAGCAAATTTCCTTTCTTGTTTACGCCAAAATCAAATTTCCTTTCTTGTTTGCGCCCGCTGGTTGATATCTAAAATGAGCTTTAGGACATGATATATTTACAACCAAACATTTTATTTCAAGAGTGGTATCATGTGAGACCGTCTTACGGATCATAATCTGTGAGAAGGATCAATCCTACCCATATTCATAATAAAAAGTAATACTCTTAACATAAAAAGTAATAGTCTTAACATAAAAAGTAATACTTTTTCATGGTGACCCAAATAAGAGATTATCTCACAAATACGACCCGTGAGGCCGTCTCACACAAATTTTTGCCTTATTTCAACGTGATCGTTATCGAAAGGCATAATAGTAAAAAATGAAAATTTGACAATCCTGATCATTAATTTTTTTTAAAAAAATATTTAAACATTATCCATGAACAAATTCTTTCATCAAATCAAAGCATACATTTGTATTTTCTTCATCAACTAACAAGAGATAATGGTCAATAAAGCTAGAATTCGAGTCCCAACTATATCAAATAAGTGATCTTAATTTTTTGAATTTTTCTAAAAAACAGAATGAAAAAAACTAAAATGTCCGTTCACTCAATCTTATTCAATTAAAAAAATCATGCTCCCTTCAATTCAAATAAAATGATGGAGAGCATTTATATATATATATATATATATATATATATACACATATGCTTAGCTATAGTATATTTTCATCCAAATATTTAATAGTTTATTTATTCTGTTTTTTCCTCTCACTCCATTTAATATTCTTTTATTTGTATTTTATTGTTGAAATTAAAATTAAAAAAATAGGAATCTATTCAGAAATTATTTGAATTTCTTTTTAAACAAACTACATCGCTGCAACTGTTTGATTTTCTAAAATGTTGTAAATTGCGGAAAGTGATGGCGGGACAGTCACCGACCGTCTCGGCCGCCTAGGCGGTGCTCAGATGGTATTTAGACAGTTGAATTTTTTTAAGTAATTTTTTTTATAGATAATCGCTGGATAATACAATTTCCAATGTAACAATTGAAAAAAAAAGAAAAAGAAATTGAAAACAAGGGAGTACTGAAAATAGTGGAATCCAACGGCACAGAGAACACAAATCGGTAACCAACCGATTAACCCAAAGGTGGAACACAGCACGTTACCTAAGACGACACACGGATGCATTAGCATTTGAGAGTAAATTTCAAAAAAAAAATATTAAAGAATGAACAACCTGCACTCAAAGTTCTGTTGCAATTGATCAGACTCCAGTTTCTTTAACAGATGGAGGCCACCACAATCTCCTGTGGCTTGCGCCCTCAACATAATCAGAATCACTACCTATATAATTAGATTCCACGGCTTTGCCGGCAACATTGTCCCCTTCTAGGCTTTTAACTGCTAAATCACCAAAACTTGATTAAGTTCTCCAAGGTGGGGCACACAATCGGACTCTACCATCACTCTTTGAGAGGGAGTACCAACTCTCAGGGTTTGAAGCTTGGCAAAGGACTCCCTCATAACCGTCTTGGCTTCAAAGAAACGAGTGCAAGATGCCAATGCGGCAGGAATAGGATGGAGCATTTCCTAAATCATAAGGCAACACAGGGTCAAGCAAGGGTGTAAGTTAAACTCTTGTAGCTTACATTCTCAATAGATAATGACCATATTTTTAAACTCCGGTAAAGCAAAATTGTGGGATGCTCAGTTAACCTACCCCCCATACTCTGGGTGGTTCCTTAAAGTTCTGGGTCCATTGAAAATCAGCAGTGGAAGCCGTCAAGGCACCATAATCACTTGCTGCCTTCATAAGCAATTCGGAGAATTGTTTCTGTACAAATTAGGAACAAAATCATAAGAATCAAAATTATAAGTGGAGAGTGGTGATTGTTGTTTCAAAGCAAAATTTATAAGTCATTCATATCCTAGTAGACATTCAGAACGATCCCAAGGCCAGCCTCAATAGTTACAACTTACGAACCTTGAAGGATAAATTCTGCCAGGTGTGTTCTCTATACTCATGCATATATGTAATGATTTGATTTCTATAAAATAAGTCGAACTTGAATGGGCGCTTTCACATGCAAATGACTGGGAGCTTTTGATTGTCTCAACGAAGAACATACCAGCTTTTGATTGTCTCAACGAAGAACATACCTGATACTCAGCTTCCACAGGAATGCAATCTAAGGATTAAGGTTGTTGGAGGCGAGCTATAATCCTATCCTGAGGAGAGAGTATATAAGCACAAGACTCTTGTGTATGAATTACCATAAAAGGGCGTAAACAATATAGATTTTTTCCTTCACAGCAGGATGAAAAAAGATTATATCAATTTAGGACAGTTATATTTTACCTCTTAAATTCTCATTATAATATTTGCCACACAAATTCAAGTTGCTTTAATCACTTTACTGTAAACTATGTTATTATGACCCTCCTAAAAACTCGGATAGGATATGTTATCATGTGATATCCAGCCCACATTAAAATCCCACGTTCCCTCTCTTATATCTGTGTTATTTCATTTAGGTTCATTGATTCATTGTCCAAATCTGCCTTGATTTATAGGGATCGGCTAAGATTTATTCTTTCCAAAAATAAGGATTGATACCCCTATAAGGGCCCGGGTCATGGATGACCCAGGAAGTTTCATTGGGTAGCCCGTATAGAAACCAAGAGGGCGATTATTACCTACACGACTGGGCACTTCATGCATAGCCGGGTATTTACTTACCTCCCGGGCAGCTAGGGACCGGGCTTTCATGCTAAAGCCGAGGGCTCCATACCCGAGTAACTTACTTAGAGGATCTTATAGATTATACGGAAGAAAGCGACTGGGCGGGAAGTCAACGTCTTTAGCCTGAACGTATCCCCGAAAATATTGAGAAGAAAGAGACTGGACATGCAGTCAACGTCCCTTATTCTTGGAGTACCCACGAAGGTATCGGGAAGAAAGGGACCCGACAGGCCGTCAACGTCCGAGGGTACAAGTAGTGTAGTAGCCCGAATTCCAAATTGGGTAATTAACGGACTAATGGTGATTAATCATGATCGGAAGGTCTGAAGTTGGTTCGGAAGCACCGAAGAGTTCGGAAGGTCCGAAGTGTAGGTTCGGTGGATCCGATCATGAGGTGTCAAGAGCAGCTGGACACGTGCAAGTTCGGACGGTCCGAAGTGTATGATCGGAGGATCCGATCATGAGCTGTCAAGAGCCAATGGACACGTAGAGTTCGGACGTTCCGAAGTGGTGTTCGGAGGATCCGAACATGGCCTATAAATAGTGGTCGGATTTCCTCATTTTGACTCGCCAATTCAGAGAATTCCATAGCATTTCAGTCGTTTCTGACAGGTTCTAGTCTTGTTCCGAGATTTGGGCACTAGCGGGGAGCTGCTGGTCTTGTAGCAGAGCTGTGCTCTAGTTGGGAGCTAGCGGCATCAGCGGGCTAGCGACGGACGAAGGTTTGGAATTTTATCAGTATTTATCTCAGGATTATCTAGTTAAGTCTGGTAGATAAGTTTAGTGATGGTTTTCACTTGATGAATAGGCTTGGATTAGACCTGTTGTCTGGTTGTTCCAGTGGATTAGGATTGCTGTGATAGAGGTACGAAAGTACTATCCGAGATATCCTGGTTGAGTATACATTCATATATGTGTTGCATGATTATGTGGTGCATTGATATATGTCATTTGACGCATGCCATTATGTCACGTTTATTACTGCACGTTGCATTTCACGTTGAGCCGTATCTTCTTCGAGATAGCCTTTGCTGTTGAGCTGTATCTCTTTCGAGATAAGCTATATATCTTGGGACCGCTCAGCCCTGTCTTGTGGACGCATGGACACCGAGAGTACACAGTGGCCGACGGGTCGGGAGGGCTTCGGTGGTCCGGGACATTTTAGGTCCACGTCCGTCTTGTAGTGGATGCAGTGACCCAGAGGTGTACCGCGCGGCACTATCCACTTGGCGCCTCTAGACTGAGCATTGTTGAGATCCTTTTGTGACTCCTGTTTCTTGACTACCCCGGTATCATGATCATAGCATGTGCATTTCATATAGGTCTGTATACTCATACTTTTGTACTGGGCGTTCTTATCGCTCACGTCCTCGGTTTTGTTTATTCTTGGACACCCCATTCCCACGGGGCAGGCCTCAGGTTGGACAGCTCAGGAAGAGCAGGAGGAGGACGTTGAGTAGCTGGTTGGTTTAGTTTATCGGTATTGTTTTGATTCGATTGGTTGTATTGGATATTCTATTTTGAGTTATTCTAGACTTCGATTGGGTTGTATAACCATTATTTTGTTGACTTTTCCGCTGTTATCTCTGATTACTGTTATTAAGTAAAGTGCATGCTTAAGTTCTTGCTTAGTAGGTGATCCTGGCACGGGTCACTACAAGTAGTAGGTGAGCACGCGCATCAAGGTAACCCTAGCTTCCCCTCCTATAAATAACATGTATAATTGTCATTTACAGGGTCTAGAATCTCTTCATTCGCAAGCATTCATACATATTTACTCAAGTTTTCTTCCTTGACAACCCTGCTGACTTAAGCATTTACAGGGTCTAGAATCTCTTCATTCGCAAGCATTCACGAGTTCCTTTCATTGTTTGCAGGTCACAGTGGAAGCCATTTACCTTGTTCAATTTCCTAAACAACACTATAAATTTTTGATTTGATCCGGTGGAGCATCCGACCCTGCTCATCCATTTCATCCGGATCGTATCATTGGCGCCGTCTGTGGGAAATTGAGACTAGGGCGTTGATATGGCTCACACGAGGAAGACTAACCAGAATAATTCCCGGGTTCAAGGAGCCGACGCAAATCATTCAAGACAAGAGGATGCTCCCCCTGATCTTATTACTATGACTCCAGCGGAGTTGGATAAGCGTATTAATGAAGCCGTAGAGAAAGCTATGGCTAGGCGGGAAGCTTCCCACCATGATATACCACTCGAGAAGGAACCAGAAAAAGAGCAGCAGCAGCAGCAGGAATTGAGGGAGGAGGAGAAGAGGGGAGAAGTGGAGGAATCCTCTGCTGGATCTAAGTCACCAACGATAGTCGAGGAGATGTTGGAGTTAAAACAGAAAATGAAAGTCTTGGAAGGACAGCTGGAAAATCGTGGAACTTCTCGAGCGTTTGTCAAGGGACGCCCGTTTGCCGAGGCAATTATTCGGGAACCTCTTCCTGGAAACTTTAAATCTGCTAAAGTAAGGGCGTATGATGGAAACGAGGACCCGGAAGAACACTTGGCCAGGTTCGAGAATATGGCTATGCTGCACTGTTACACCGATAGGATCAAGTGTAAAGTGTTTTTGACTACGCTGGTGGACTCAGCTCAGAGATGGTTTGATGGGTTGGCTCCATTGAGTATTAAATCATTTGAGGATTTTCAGAAAGCCTTCTTACACCATTTCAGCAGCAGTAAGAAGTATAAGAAAACTGCTTTCAGTTTGTTCGAGGTGAGACAGGGGCCGGAGGAAAGTTTGAGGATGTATATCAAGAGGTTTAACAAAGTGGCTTTGGATGTGCCTACTTGTGCTGCAGAGACAAAAACTACTGCCTTCACTCAAGGCTTAAAAGAGAGTGAGTTTTTCAAGTCATTAACGAAAAAAGTGCCTGAAGACTTTGAGGATTTGCTGTCTCGGGCAGAGAAGTATATCAACATGGAGGAAGCCCAGAAACAAAAGAGGGAAGCCATCAGGAAGGAAAGAGGGGACCGGGCACCTAAGCCCGAGGAGAGAGGACCACGGCGGGGTAATCCAGGGCACTTTTCCCCGCATGTGCCTCTGAAAATTATCCGTGAAAGAGAAGTGCAGGAATGCAGTAGGGATCCGGTTCCCAGTCATCAGCTGTCCCAACCCGAGAAAAATGGATTTTGCACCAGGCATGGTGTGTGTCAGCATAGCACCGAGAATTGTAAGGCCGCAATTTCCGGGCAGTCACAACTAAAGCCAGGGCCATCTTCTCCACTTCACTATACCGCAGCTCGGGACCTCTTAGAGCGTGACTGACATAATAGACAGGCTTTTGATCCGAGCCTTCTTCCTTTATTAAGACAGAGCTGACAGCATATTCAGTAGTAGATAAATAGACAAACAACTTATCCCCGGGTTCAGGCTTTACCAGAACTGGGAGCTCGGCCAGATGCTTTTTAAGATCTTGGAAAGCCTGCTCGCACTTGTCATCCCATCCGAACTTTTGGGCTTTTCTGAGAACCTGAAAGAAAGGATAACTTCTGTGGGCTGACCGAGATATAAACCGAGATAGAGAGGCAATCCTCCCGGTCAGCTTCTGCACTTCTTTGACAGATCGGGGAGAAGGCATACATAAGACGGACTTCACTTTTTCTTGGTTGACCTCGATTCCCCGCTCTGTCACTATAAAGCCCAAGAACTTACAGCTCTTGACTCCGAAAATACATTTAGCAGGATTGAGCTTGACTCCATAAGATGTCAAAGTGGTAAAGGTTTCTTCCAAATCAGCAATAAAATCCATCACCTCCTTCGACTTTCCCAGAATATCATCCACATAAACCTCCAGATTCCTTCCCAGCTGCTTCTCAAAGACTTTATCCATTAAACGCTGATATGTGGCCCCTGCATTTTTTAACCCGAAAGGCATCACAACATAACAAAATGTACCTCCCGAGGTGTTAAAGCTGGCCTTTTCTTGATCATTTTTTGCCAAAGGAATTTGATGATATCCCTGATAGGCATCCATGAAACTGAGCAGTTCGAAGCCTGAGGTGGAATCCACAAACTGATCAATCCGGGGCAATGGGTAATGATCTTTTGGACAGGCTTTATTTTGGTCCCGGAAATCAACACACATCCTCCATTTCCCGGCGGCTTTGGGTACCAGCACCACATTCGAGAGCCAGGTAGGAAATTGTATCTCCCGGATGTGGCCGGCTTGCAGCAACTCTTTCACCTGTTCATCAATAACTTTGTCTTTCTCGGGACCAAAGTGTCTCTTCTTCTGTTTGATCGGGTGAGCTCCCGGGAGAATGTTTAATTAATGCTCAGATATCAGGGGTGAAATCCCAGTTAGTTCCTGCTGGGACCAGGCAAACACATGAATATTAGTCTTTAAACATTTAAGTAAACTGACCCGGGTGGATATATCGAGGTCTCGGGCCACCCGGATCTGTTGGCCTGGTCCTATCTCCACAGCTTCCTGCTCTTCCTCTGCCACAAAGTGGACTTCTCCTTTCTCCACTCCGCCCTTCCAAATTTCCTCCACCCTGGCTTTCTTCCCCTCCTTTCTCGACTTGCCTTGATCTGCCCAGATACCTTCCACATAACATTTTCGGGAAGAGGGTTGATCTCCACGAACTTCTCCCACCTGGCTTCCCACTGGAAATTTGATCTTTTGATGATAAGTAGATGCTACTGCCCTCAACTCATTCATGGCCGGCCTCCCCAGAATGATATTGTAAGATGATGGGGAGTCCACCACTGTGAAGGTGGTCATGACCGTTTTCTTGATGTCCCGGGAGCCTAGAGTGAGCGGCAGAACAATTTCTCCCTCCGGATAAACCGCATGTCCAGCAAAACCAAAAAGGGCAGTCTCCACAACTTCCAACTTAAACCCTTGCAAATCCATCTGCACTAAGGCATCTTTGAAAATCACATTGACTGAACTGCCGGAATCCACAAAGACTCTCAGAATGTCGTAATTGGCCACCCGGGCTTGGATAACCAAAGCATCATTGTGGGGCATGTTTATTCCCTTTAGGTCTTCCGGGCCAAAGCTGATCACGGCCTCGTTCCTCCTAGATCCTTCCACCTCCAGACACTCCTGCCTACTTCTTGATTTCCTGGCCCGATTTGAATCCCCATCGGTAGATCCTCCCGATATCATCTTAATCAGTCCAGCAGCAGGGGACGAAGGGCTCCTCTTCTCGGGTTCTGGCTCCCTCTTCCTACCCATATCGTTTCTCGGGTTGTTTCTTGAGTCTACTCGAGCATTAGGTACTGTGGCCGGGAGCTCCAAGGTGGACTCTCGACCTCTTGGTGTACTGGTCGTGCCCCTGTGAACCCGGGAATTATTCTCTACGGCTTCATTAATACGCTTATCCAACTCCGCTGGAGTCATAGTAATAAGATCAGGGGGAGCATCCTCTTGTCTTGAATGATTTGCATCGGCTCCTTGAACCCGGGAATTATTTTGGTTAGTCTTCCTCGTGTGAGCCATATCAACGCTTTCGTCTCAATTTCCCACAGACGGCGCCAATGATACGATCCGGATGAAATGGATGAGCAGGGTCGGGTGCTCCACCGGATCAAATCAAAAATTTATAGTGTTGTTTAGGAAATTGAACAAGGTAAATGGCTTCCACTGTGACCTGCAAACAATGAAAGGAACTCGTGAATGGGCGCCGGAGGGGTGTCCGGCGTGACCACTCCGATGCTTAAGTCAGCAGGGTTGTCAAGGAAGAAAACTTGAGTAAATATGTATGAATGCTTGCGAATGAAGAGATTCTAGACCCTGTAAATGACAATTATACCTGTTATTTATAGGAGGGGAAGCTAGGGTTACCTTGATGCGCGTGCTCACCTACTACTTGTACCCTCGGACGTTGACGGCCTGTCGGGTCCCTTTCTTCCCGATAGCTTCGTGGGTACTCCAAGAATAAGGGACGTTGACTGCATGTCCAGTCCCTTTCTTCTCAATATTTTCGGGGATACGTTCAGGCTAAAGACGTTGACTTCCCGCCCAGTCGCTTTCTTCCCTATAATCTATAAGATCCTCTAAGTAAGTTACTCGGGTATCGAGCCCTCGGCTTTAGCATGAAAGCCCGGTCCCTAGCTGCCCGGGAGGTAAGTAAATACCCGGCTATGCATGAAGTGCCCAGTCGTGTAGGTAATAATCGCCCTCTTGGTTTCTATACGGGCTACCCAATGAAACTTCCTGGGTCATCCATGACCCGGGCCCTTATAGGGGTATCAGGCCCCTAGGGTTCGAAGTTCCTCCTCTGCTCCTGGACGCAAGGCGCTTTGCAGAGAAGAAAACCAGGGAATCTCTGGGATCTCGGTGGAAGGACGGTCGGAAGCTCGGACCTTGCCTTTACCCTTGTCTTTTTTAGGGATCCGGGAAAGACCCGAAGAAGAGGGTTTAGAGGGTCTAGAAGAAGATGGGGGTTTCAAGCTTATAGGTTTTCTGGCGGTATGGGTAGAAGGGCGGCGAGAAGTGGGAGAAGGAGACGAATCAGAACGAAGAGCAGTAGATTCATACCCCGCCGAGCCTCGTGCATTAGCCCCGGAGGTGGAGGAAGTAGAGTTAGACATGATGGAAAGAGAAAACTTACAAGTGCGGTGGAAGATCGTCGAAGCAAGAAAACTTTGAATGCCGGAAACTGCGAGAAAAGAATTTGCAAGGGCTTCGCCGAGAATGGTGATTTGAAAGTGATTTTTGGAAAACCCTAGGGTTGCTATATATAAGGGATGAAGGACGATCTGGACCGTCGACTGAAAACACGTGTGCGGTCTCGATGCGCCCCAGAAATCACAACGGGCAGAATGAAAGGACGGCTACGCAGATCGAGGCGTCATGATGGCTTATCTACTCGGAATGCGAATCGACTGTGGCGGTTGTTCAGTAGGGCCCATATCATTTTAACCCTGCGTCAATCACCTAGGGGTACGAAGTGTTATCTTACTTTAAGCCCGGGAGGTTTAAGGCCCCGGCATTTTTACTTTAAGCCCGGGAGGTTTAAGGCCCCGGCATTTTATTTTAAGCCCCGGGAGGTTCGGGAGGTTTACAGCCCCGGCATTTTATCTTAAGCCCGGGAGGTTTAAGGCCCCGGCATTTATATTGAGCCCGGGAGGTTTAAGGCCCCGGCATTTTTATGTTCTGAGTTTTGAAGGTATCGGATCTCGGAGGTATGTTTTGAATGGGTATGTTATAAAGATCTTATGTTCGAGTATGAAGAACCTAGTTTTTAGGGATTATCGTGTAGTTGTTGTTTTAGTACGCGTGAATCGGCAAAGAAGTCTGTTTGCAGATAGTAAAAAGACAATGTACGTCAATAAAAATATTCACTACATAGAACATCGGCGAGTTGTTATAATGTTAATTCTTGCAGATACTTCATCTTGCCACTCAGTTATCCAGTTGGTTAACTCGTGAATACGAAGATTGACAAAAGACTCATAAGTCCTTATCTTCTCCAGCTGATGCCACTCCTTCCGAAGCATCATATGTAGCAGAACATGATCAGTAACCAAGTCTGTAACTCGGGCCACTGCAAATTCTCGGACATACTTCCTCGCTCTTGCTCTTTGTGCCCGAGTAGGGACGAGACCGTTACGGTAGGAAAAGTCCAGATCGTGAACTTTGTCCCGCACAGCCATGACCTTCACCCATACGCGCTGCTCGAGCCTTCTCTTCAGCTCCTCTAGACGAGGACGCATGGCATCCGTCACCAAGACGTGAATACTGCTGCAAGCACTAGATCCGCTTGAACTAGACATACCGAATTAATAATCACCTTGTGGTTTGCTACCGTTTTATTTATAGACAAGCGTCTCTCAGTATGGGGAAGTCAAAGGGTCCCAACCAGTCGAAGCGTTTCCTTTGTTGTTTAAGAGCAGGAGTTAATTGAAACCATCGAATCTAAACACGTGGGCAGTCAGGATATTCCTTGAAAATTGTGCTAAGAAGGTGAAGGGGCATTGACTGTTACCAAGGCGCCCGACTGATACATCTGGGAATACGGAACGCTCTCATTCGGTGAAAGTTTTAATGATGAGTTGTATATCATCCTGATACCACGTGAGTAAGTCCGGGAGGTTTGAGACCCCGGCACATTATTTTAAGTCCGGGAGGTTTAAGACCCCGGCACGTTATTTTCAGTCCGGGAAATTTAAAGCCCCGGTATTTTATTCCAAACAGAGCTCTAATACTTTATTTAAAGTAGGTGAGATTTTTGTTCTGGATGATCCAATCGCAGATTTACGAATTATATTCGGTTCATCATTGATTAACGTGCGAAGAAGAAAATGAAACAAATAAACAGATTTTATTCATAAAGGAATCGCTCATGCCTAGCACCAATTATTAGTACACCTACGACATCCTGCCACTCGTGGATCCAGTGGGTTAGTTCAGGAGACTGGACGATGTTAAAGGACTCAGAGGATGAAATCTTTTCCAGTTGACGCCCTTCCTTCAGCAGCATCGCATGAAGCAGGACTTCATCAGTAGCTAGCTCTGCAACATGGTTCACTTCGAGCTCCCGTTTATACCTCCTCGCCACCGCTCTTTGTGCCCGAGTGAAGGCCAAACCCTCCTGGAGCGTGGCATTAAGATCTTGAATCTTATGCCAAGTGGACATCACCTTCGACAGGACCAACTCCTCAATGGTCCTCCTCAGATCCTCCATATGAGGATGTAGGGTATTGGGCGCTGGGACGTATATGCCACTGCAGACCGTAGATTCGCTCGAACTTGCCATGTCGAAGGTGTTATTTCTTACCTCCCATTGCCTTCCTGTATTTATAAGCACGTAGCATTCATTATTGAGGTAGGCGAAGAGATTGTTACGAATATCGAGGTACTAAAGTACTAGTCGTCAGAAGAAGAAAGACATACGCGATTATCGATGTGTCAGACTTATTCATTTCCCGAAATACGAAGCGTCTCCAGGAAGGAATTAGGGCTGACACCTGTCATCATAACAATCGGGACATCCAGGTAAGCGGGGTAACATTTGTATTGAGTCCGGGAGGTTTAAGGCCCCGGCATTTTCTCTTGAGTCCGGGAGGTTTAAGGCCCCGGTATTTTCTCTTGAATCCGGGAGGTTTAAGGCCCCAGCATTTTATCTTAAGACCGGGAGGTTCGAGGCCCCGGCATATTATTGCAAGCCCGGGAGATACGACGCCCCGGCATGCTACTTTTAAGCCCGGCGGATATACTTGAATCGAACAAATTAAGGTATCCTAAATAATTCTTCTCAAAATGATAAACGATGGCGATAGTTGGGTGGAATAGACGTGTGTCATTAATGCACTAATCAGTACGAATCAACGTTTTTTACGCCCGAGATGTCGCATCCCTAGGTCTTTTCGATAAGACTTGAGAAAGATGGGGCCTCGGTATTCCCTCCGAAACCCGAGAGATGCGGAGCTCGGGCATCCTTTTTGTTAGAAATACGAAATCCTCACGTCTCCGGTTGTTACTTATTATTAGTTAATCTTGTCATTGGAGTTGTGCAGCCCGTGAGATATGCATCAGATAAAATAGTACAAAGACAGTAAACTCGGATAATAATTTTATTTAAAGAAATTATTTCGGATTACATCGAAATATGCCTCCTCTACGAAGGCTTTCCACAGATACATCCAACGTCTCACTTCTCGTGTAGCCCTTCCTTCGTAGCTCTTGGTGTCAGTGATATCGTTGAGAGTGTTCCTCTCTTTACAGAGCATCAGTTCGTACATGTGATCCTCTTCAAAAGGATCCCCCAACTCGGAAATATGTAGGTACTCCCGATACTTCTCCAATTTCGCCAGCAGCCGGGGAGTATTAGCCTCACCACAGTAGTAGAGAAGTTGTAACTCCTGCAGTGCCTCCCAGAAGGCAAGAATCTTGTGAAAGACCTCTTCTATTTCCGTTTTTTGTCTCTCCGTAGACGCATTCATGAACTCTTCTGCCAGATCGGAGACGCTGGGATCGCTAGCACCTGCCATTATATCTTTCTAACAACACTTTGCTGGTATGATGGCGGATCGGTAAGGCACTATTTATGATAAGAACAAATTAATAATGACCGTTGATCTTCAAGATGCCTGAACGGTTGAGATAAGTTTTGGAAATTGTGCCGGGAGGTGAAAAGGCGTGCACAGCTGTCGAGGTGTCAAACTTATCCATTTCTCGAGATGTGGAGCGTTTTCTAGTAGGAATTAATTTTGGGTGCATCTCATTGTAACGAATGCGAAATTCAGGGAGGCTGGATAACAATTCATTCGGGTCCGGGAGACAAATCATCCAGGCGTGACATCTCCTCTACGGGATATTTGAAGGCTCCGATGCTATCATACACCATGAATTATTTCGCACCAATCGGGACAGCGAGTGAGACTCTAGCCCGACTATTTTAGGGATGGGTGGTGATACCCCTATAAGGGCCCGGGTCATGGATGACCCAGGAAGTTTCATTGGGTAGCCCGTATAGAAACCAAGAGGGCGATTATTACCTACACGACTGGGCACTTCATGCATAGCCGGGTATTTACTTACCTCCCGGGCAGCTAGGGACCGGGCTTTCATGCTAAAGCCGAGGGCTCAATACCCGAGTAACTTACTTAGAGGATCTTATAGATTATAGGGAAGAAAGAGACTGGGCGGGAAGTCAACGTCTTTAGCCTGAACGTATCCCCGAAAATATTGAGAAGAAAGGGACTGGACATGCAGTCAACGTCCCTTATTCTTGGAGTACCCACGAAGCTATCGGGAAGAAAGGGACCCGACAGGCCGTCAACGTCCGAGGGTACAAGTAGTAGGTGAGCACGCGCATCAAGGTAACCCTAGCTTCCCCTCCTATAAATAACAGGTATAATTGTCATTTACAGGGTCTAGAATCTCTTCATTCACAAGCATTCATACATATTTACTCAAGTTTTCTTCCTTGACAACCCTGCTGACTTAAGTATCGGAGTGGTCACACCGGACACCCCTCTGGCGCCCATTCACGAGTTCCTTTCATTGTTTGCAGGTCACAGTGGAAGCCATTTACCTTGTTCAATTTCCTAAACAACACTATAAATTTTTGATTTGATCCGGTGGAGCACCCGACCCTGCTCATCCATTTCACCCTGCTCAATAGATAATGACCATATTTTTAAACTGGTAAAGCAAAATTGTGGGATGCTCAGTTAACCTACCCCCATACTCTGGGTGGTTCCTTAAAGTTCTGGGTCCATTGAAAATCAGCAGTGGAAGCCGTCGAGGCACCATAATCACTTGCTGCCTTCATAAGCAATTCTGAGAATTGTTTCTGTACAAATTAGGAACAAAATCATAAGAATCGAAATTATAAGTGGAGAGTGGTGATTGTTGTTTCAAAGCAAAATTTATAAGTCATTCATATCCTAGTAGACATTCAGAACGATCCCAAGGCCAGCCTCAATAGTTACAACTTACGAACCTTGAAGGATAAATTCTGCCAGGTGTGTTCTCTATACTCATGCATATATGTAATGATTTGATTTCTATAAAATAAGTCGAACTTGAATGGGCGCTTTCACATGCAAATGACTGGGAGCTTTTGATTGTCTCAACGAAGAACATACCAGCTTTTGATTGTCTCAACGAAGAACATACCTGATACTCAGCTTCCACAGGAATGCAATCTAAGGATTAAGGTTGTTGGAGGCGAGCTATAATCCTATCCTGAGGAGAGAGTATATAAGCACAAGACTCTTGTGTATGAATTACCATAAAAGGGCGTAAACAATATAGATTTTTTCCTTCACAGCAGGATGAAAAAAGATTATATCAATTTAGGACAGTTATATTTTACCTCTTAAATTCTCATTATAATATTTGCCACACAAATTCAAGTTGCTTTAATCACTTTACTGTAAACTATGTTATTATGACCCTCCTAAAAACTCGGATAGGATATGTTATCATGTGATATCCAGCCCACATTAAAATCCCACGTTCCCTCTCTTATATCTGTGTTATTTCATTTAGGTTCATTGATTCATTGTCCAAATCTGCCTTGATTTATAGGGATCGGCTAAGATTTATTCTTTCCAAAAATAAGGATATTAGGATAATAACTATTCACATAATCACATCCCCATCTAATTAGTGTTTTTCTTTTTTAGTTTTTTCCTAGATTGAATATTTTTTCCTTATCTTTTGTTCTTGATTTGAGGAAGTGATTGAAGCTTTCTTCTCTATTTAAACGTGTATGTATCATGCAGAATGATATGAGAAATATGAAGTTTTATTCTCAAAATTCCACACTAGACCATAGCTATGACAGCACCAACTGTCTCTCAAAATGGGTGAAATAAAATCTGTTTAGTCTATTCTCTAATGAGAACAGAGATTTAAAACACTCACTTAAATATTCTCAAAGATGCGTAGATCTCCATTTCAAACTTCTAATCAAGACACGAAGCAAACGTGCAACAACATTCACTATGATACATTACCTTGTTCAAAATTACATCTTTCAGGATAGTGGTGATCCGAGCTAAAGTTTCAATCGACTTGCAGATCCGTAATTTTTCGATGCACAGCAGTTAACTCTCTCAAAATCCTAATCAAGTCATCCCCCTTCTCTCCGGAACCAGTTGACAAGTTCAGCATATCTTCCTAATCCAACAAATACACAAAAACAAAATACAAGATCCATAAGTTCATAACACTGCGAGTATCGCAATTCACAACAATGCCAATTTGAAAATCGTAAACAATCTTATGAAAGTATAAGGACCTGTGATGGAGGCGGAGGCACGGAGAATCCTAGATCGGCGGCGATGGATCGGGCATCGGATATTCCACCCACTCTTCTCAGTGGTTTCTTTCCCACCCACGTCGTGTCGCCGCCGCCCACGGACATTTCTGTATACCCGGAAGAGCGAGTGTATATCCCTAAAACCGCAAGCAAAGTAAGCGTATGCAGGCTAAAGGAGAGGTAATGAAGAGTCGCGGAGGGATGGCCGGCGGTGCAGAAGGTACCGGGCGGGTTTTACGGCTTACGAATTTGGAATTTAGAATTAATGACAGTGACAGGCAGCCGGATCGCCGAGGTGGACCGCTGTCGGGGGAGGTTTACTCTTAAGCACCGTTATTTTTTTTTAAACATGGCAAATCAAAAATGGCACTCATTGAATATTGAGAGAGGTCTCTTTGTCTCTAACGGATCATTCGAAAATATAATATTTGATTTCTGCTCAACGTGTATTATATAATTTTTTTTAATATAATTATAAAAACATATAATATTTTAGACGTAAATATATAATATTTTTAATAATTTCAACATTTTCACTTACATTAATATAGATATTATAACAAAATATTTATTTATGGTATGACTAACAAAAAATAGTATTTTTAGAGTAAAAAATAATTTAGACACAAACTTAATATTTTCCATGAGTCGATTCGAAAAATAATCTGACAAATTAACTTGTGAGATAGTTCATATTTGAAGATTATAGATAAATGCGCTAAATATCTCCATAAAATTCTCACACTGTTCATATTTTTGTGTACCGAATTTGAACATTTCAGTTCATCTATTAATACCCAAATTGTGTCAATACTCATGTTAAAATTCTATTAGAACTAGTACCTTTTTGTAACGGATTTGAATATTTTAGTTAATATGTTTTTTTTTTACGTGCAATCATTTATTTCTATGCGAAAATTATGTCAAATACCTATCAATGTTTTTCTTATTTTTCATTCTTTTTTCGTATTCAATATAGGAATAATTGGCGCAATTACATATAAATAATTGTGGAATACTTTTATTTGCTATAGAAAAAAGAATTTTTGATAATTCATTGGTTGAGATAAAAAAAATGCTCATCTTTCTGCTAAAAATAAAATTTTATCACAATTTTTTCAATTGAACCGTATCAATTAATCATATATTGAAAGCGAAAAAGGAATGAAAAACAAGAAAAAACTTTTATGGGTATTTGACATGATTTTATCATAGAAATAGAAATCTGTATGCTAAAAAAAATTATAACAGATGAACTAAAATTGTGGGGACCCCCGGACGCTGATCTTTTTCTTAATCTTCTTTTGGGATTTAATTATCAATTAAGATAAAACAGGGTCTAAAAATTTTTCTTTTTAAAATATAAGTGCGGAAGGTAATGACATCTAAATAATATACATATCTGTATAAAAGTACAATAATGTACAACAGTCTTTCCATTAATCTACGGTTCAACGACTAAAGTTCCCGTAATAACACCTATCTATATCCAAGTCCGGAATCACCACGCTAAACTCATCTTCTCTCATCATCTTCTGACCCCGATCTTGTCCCACCTGTTGTCATGCACACATACAAAACAAGATAACAGCCGGATACTCCGGTGAGAATAAATCCCAGTATAAAACATGGTAAACATGCATATACATAAAGTAAATCATGAAATATTCTATCATGAATAAACTTAAAACAATAGATTTCATGATCTGTGAAATCAACTCAAAATAAGCATGCAACTCAAATCAGATAAACATGCTACTCAAATCAAATCATAAAAACATGCTATCATGACTGAAAGCAATAAAAATGGGTTTCATAGTTTATGAAACCACATTCATAAACGCATGCAGTTCTAGTCAAATCATGTCTAGACTCGACTCCACTATAACTCTAGGGATCCCGGTGTGAATAAGACGATCTATCACCTACCCTCCCAATCGGGGTGACTGTACGTCTTATTCCTAGACTTCGGCCTGATCTGTATCCACATCTACAATAGGAGACTGATCTTCCCCTAAGCTGTGATATCACCGAACGTCTAGAAGTTTGACTGTTCTGTCAAGACTCCCTATCTTAAATGCAATGAATAACAATCTGTAAACAAAGCAGAATCATCTCAAAAGATATGAATATATCATCTATAAACATATCGTAATCATATCATAAAATAAACAATAATAATTCTAGTATGTGATTTTATTGGGAAACTCAAATAGGATCTTATTTGAGTTGTATCTTCCCGAATATCACATGAATTATACATTTGTCTTCCTGGTCTGACGAAGACGAAGTCTGGTATTTCAATCTGTCCATATCAAATCTGAAATGACAATATCGAATATATTGTATCAGTGAATAACTCAATACACAATCTGTTCTGATCAATACTCAACTCAGTACATAATCTGATCAATGTCTGAACAAGATACAATTCAATTCATGTCATCGACATCACAATATAATCGAAATCATATCTGAATCTGATCAATCTAAATCAACTGATGTCTTGACAGCATATCAATATCACTGACATAACAATGCAATCTCAATCAATATCAAATCTGATCAGATGTCAGTCTGCTGATGTTTCGACGGCATAACAATACAATCTGAATAACCCCGTCAGTCTCAACATCACAGATATAATACTAGAATTCATAAGCTCAATATCGGTATATTCAAAATCAGTGATACACAATTCTGATATCAAAATCGTAGTCAATATCTTTCGAAAATCATAATAATTGCATAACCAGTCTATTCTGAAATCTGACTTCAATTATACAATGTCTACGGTAGTAGAAACACCATATCTGAATCATATTCGATTCTAGCAACATCATATTTTCAAAACATCTCAAAACGTAACGAAACTTACGTCCTTGTGTAGCTTGAGTCAAGAGGAACACGATACTGCGTTCGAATTTGAATTCTGATAGACGGATCTTCCACAATCGCAAATCTAAAAGGCATAAGGATTTTTTTCTCCAAAGCTCGGCCCTTTTTCTGAATTTCTGAGGAATTTACGTGTAATTCTTCTATATATATACTGCATGCAACACATGAAACGTGGCTTATTTTTCAAGCGACACGCATGACCGCGGGTGCGGTGTGTTCAGCAGCGCGGGTGCGCTCAAGCTTCGGCACCAATTCCATTTTCTGAAATTCACGACCGCAGGGTGCGGTACATATCAGACCGCGGGTGCGGTCTTGTTCTTACCGCGGGTGCGGTGTGGCTTCGGCCTTACTTACCAAAAATTCATAATTTATGACCGCGGGTACGGTCATGTTTTGCACCGCGGGTGCGGTTTTGCAAACCCTATTTTCTCATGTCTTTTCTTCCCTCATTGCATGTCATGCATTCTCATATCTTCCGAGTCTCACGTTAATGAAGATTATTAGTCTTGGTTTATCAATTCTATAATTCTCGGACATTACAAAAATATTCAAATCTAGGGATATTAACTCAACTAGAATTTTCATATGAACATATTGACACAATTTGTATATTAATAGATGATTGAAATGTTCAAATCCGTTACACAAAAATATTAGCTCAGCAAGAATTTTCTGGCATAGTTAGAACTCAATTGTCTCTAATCTTCAAACATGGATAGGATACGAACAAATGACTTAAAATGGAAACATTTTTAAATTGAATTAAATTATCATCGTTTTAATTTTCTTTTAAACATTTAATTATTTTAAAATAACTTTGCCCAAATAAGTATGTGTTTTTTGTAACGAACGCATTATTATTTGATTAGTTAAAATACACTGTTAATCTTTAATTTTACATAATAAGAAAACTCTTTTAAGTTAAAAAAGTCTTTTTCACTATTAATGCAATTTTTCGGCTTCGAAAGTAAATATGTATTTGTATGTAATAATCTTTTTAATTATATTGGATTTGCATGTTAAATATAAAAGTATTAATTGTATTTCTATAGTTTATAAGTTCCAACTTTTCGAGAAAAATAAGTTAATAAAAATGAATAAATAGTAATAAGAATTATGTACACTTATACATTCAAAGATGGAGATCATTTTTTTTTGGTCATACACAAAACTATGCACAAAGCATTATTAAATGGTAATAATTTGTGTGAGACGGTCTTATAAATCGTATTTTATGAGACACATCTCTTATTTGGATTATCTATTAAAAATATTATTTTTATGTTAAATTATTATTTTTATTCTGAATATTAATATAATTAATCTGTGTCACTGAAAAAAATTTACTGTCTCAGAAGACTCACTCTTGTCAGATAGGAAGTAATATTTTGACCGCAACGTGTCCATAAAGGATGGTGTAAAGTGGATAAACCTTTTTTCATAAAGCAAGCACCTTTGCTTAGGATTCTTCTTCCAACTGAGCTTGGGAATTGAGGGGTCGTGGCCTCGTGGGTTTGCTTTCACATTTCTCCGTCTTGTACGTATATTCTTCAGCTTCTTTCTTGCTGTAGTCTGATGAAAGAAACCACACTCGAGTAAATCCTTTAAAACCTCTGATTTTATTGTTTAAAGATTATATATTTTTCTGTGTTTTTTCCTTTTTCTCCTTTATACGCTATTTTATTTTCGGCATTTGTCGTGTCTGGCTGCCGTGTCAGCACCATTGTTTTGTAGCTGTCATCTGTTCTGTACTTGGAAGCAAAAAACAATGTATTATCGGTAGTATTTGTGACCTGTTTGACGGAAAATTTGTACTTTAAAGAGTGTCATTTGTTCGAAAGTTCTTGTACTGTGTGTTTTGACAGCCATCTTTATAATTTGTGGAACAAAAGAAGAAAACTATGCCTGTTTTTGTCTGGAGATGGGCTTTGTTTAATTGTGAATGATTCCCAGTAATTCCTCTTTTGTAACTGATCAAGAACTCGACCTCGAACATGCACGCACCCAACACCACATTCAATCGATATTCAACGTAAACTAAAGAATCAGAAAACAGGAAAAACAAGAACATAAACACGGGGAATTATAGTGGTTTGGCTCACTTCGCCTACATCCACTTTAGACCTCAGAGCAAGATTTATTGATCCACCGAGAGAGATACAAAAGTTTACAAAAATAGAATGAATTCCCTATCTTCTACAAGTCACGCTTATTTATATTCAAGCTTTCTGGCAACAGGACTAACTGTCCATTGACTAACTTAACTACTTAATTATATAAGTATTAGTCAACTAATGAGTTATTAGTAGCTCAGCGATAAACATCCAAAAACGACTTTGTACCGATCACATCTTTTGTAGTGAATCTGAGAATGATATGTTGATCTACTTTGGCTACAAATCTCCACCTGATCAGCATGTAAATATCCCGTGCTCTTCATTGTTCCCCTTCCCTCCTTCCTAAGTAGGCTTTCCAAGTTTGATCAATGACAGACAATGCTGAAACTTTGTTCATGTCAACACTTTAGTCAGCATATCAGTCAGCATATCAGATGGATTATCATCAGTCCCAATCTGATGCGATTCTTCAAACCACGAAAAGCAAACGCGCTCAAGATGGAGTCACGCCCTCGATTCGATATTATAAAGAAATTGTTGTATTGTCCCGATCTTTTTGACACAAGTAAGGTTGTAATATTCACCTCTAAATTACGAAGAATTTAGCAATAAATATTAACGAAGATAAACAATTGGAATTCAAGCGAACCTTCAAAGAACTCGTTTTTGAAAATCCGAGTGAAGAACAATCGACAAACACCACAAAGTATTAAACTTTGATAAGTTTGATTTAAGAAACACACTAAGGTGTATACAAAGCCAAGCTTTGAAATTGAGAGAAAAACTCACAAAAAATGACTAAACTCAAAATAATGTAACTTACAATGACCAATTTTCGAGTATATATTGTTTACAAATCCAAAGATATCAAATCTAGTTGCCAAAATAATAAAAACACTAAACCCATACCTGCGCATATGCGCAGAAGTTACTGCCTTCGCATTTGCACCGCCCGCATAGGCGCGCTCAATACTCGCGCATATGCGCGGGAGTCTCTGTTCCGTGTGTTTGCTGAGCGCGCATATGCGCGCTCAATACTCGCGCATATGCACGGGTGTCACTGTCCCCTGAATTTGAAAATCCTTCGTGCACGCATATGCTTGGTTGCTCAACACTACTTCATTGTATTCTTCTTGTAACTCCTTCAAAAGGCTGAACATGTTTGATTCTTCATTATTAGTCACAATCACGCTTGAAAGTCCGAGGCAACACTGGGTCTTAAATCTCATTCAAACCATTAGCACGTCATGCCCGGCCAGATTCATATCACAATCTTTCTTATCTTCACCCGACCTTGAGATACCATATCCTCTATAAAGTGAAGCCTAACATCTATATGTTTTGTCCTCTCATGATGCACTAGATTTTTCATCAACTGCACAACTCCTTGACTATCACAATACACTAAAGTTTCAGCTTGACTTCCTTCTAACTCTTCAACCAAGCCTTTTATCCGCAAGGCTTCCTTAAATGCCTCTGTGGCAGCAACATATTCTGCCTCTGTGGTGGAGAATGCCACAATAGGTTGAAGGCTAGACTTCCAGCTGACAATATTACCATATAGAGTAAACACGTAACCCGTTTGCGACTTCTTCTAATCTCTTTCACCAGCAAAATCTGTGTCTACGTAACCTGCAATTTTCTCATTCATTTTCCAATTGTTATCGCAGTTTAAACCAACCTCTTTTGATCCTTTAAGATACCTTAAAACCAATTTCATAGCCTGCCAATGGTTAGGGCCAGGATTCGACATAAACATGTGTATCAAGCTTGATGCATATGCTATATCAACCCTCGTACACACCATGCTTCAGGTGGCACTGGAGTCTGGTCCTTTAAGCATTTCTTCAGCTTCTTCTTCACTCTTTGGGCTTTGTTCTGAAGATAGTTTAAAACATGCTTTGATTGGTGTTGTCTCAATCTTTGCTTTTTGCATATTAAACCTTGTAAGGACTTTACCTATATGTGCTTGGTGTGTGATGTGTAAATGAGCCAGAGATCTATCTCTTCTTATATCCACACCTAATATTCTTGATGCTTGGCCCATATGTTTCATTTCAAACTTCGTACCCAGTAGCTGATTTAGTCTCTTGATTTCATTGCTTGCAATGAGTATATCATTCACGTATAATATGAATATCAAGTACAAGCTGTTGTCATTCTCCAGTTTCCCAGCATGGTTGCTCCTCTGATATCCATTGTTGACCATGTATCCATCAAACCTTAAGTATAACTGAGGGATGACTGTTTCAAACCATATAATGATCTCGTTAAAAGACAAACTTTGTGTTCCTCGCCGGCTGAGACACACTCTTCTGGTTAAGCCATATAAATGGTCTCCTCCAACTCTCCACGTAAGAAGGTCGTCTTGACATCCATTTGCTCTAATTACATATCATAATGTGTCACCAATGAAAATAGTATTCTAATGGATGAGTGTTTTACTACTGGTGAAAAAACCACTATATAATATATTCCCTTGTGTTGAGAGACCCTTTGCCACTAGCCTTGCTTAATATTTTGCTTCCATAACCCCCGGGACTCCATCCTTGAACTTATATATCCATTTTAAGCCTATAATCCTTTGTTTTCCAGGATTATCTACTAGTATCCATGTGTGGTTCTTGTTTACTCCTCTTCACCGCGTTGGGGGTGCATGTCTTACATGAAATACCGGGAGCACTACCCACCTCGATAGCTTATCAAAGATTTTTACTGGGGGCCCTCACCTCCTTCGTTTAAGCATCAAATGATTCCACCCACATGACTCGATCTAGACGACGACTCTGATACCACTTGTTGATCCGTGATGAGTTCTCGAGGTGGGTGATGCTCTTGGTATTTTATGTAAAGCGTGCGTCACAATGCATTGAAGAGAAGGAACCTCAATTGGAGGACAAATTGAATTCAGAGAAGGCCTGAACTATGAGAATAATGGTGAAACTTTGTTTGAGGGGAGGATTGATGGAAATGCAACCAAAGTCCTATATTGGAATATCAAGAGAAAGATCATGATTTAATAAGATGAAATGATTTCTCCATTGGTATGACGCATTTTGGATAAAGTCTGAAAACAAATCAATGAGGGTTTACACCCAAAGTGGACGATATCGTATCATTGTGGATATAAGTAACTTCCATTGTACAACATGTAATGCTGAAAGCTTCTATTATTATTTAAGGGTGTCGAATTGCATTCTGAGCTCAAAGTGAAAAGGCTAATGGTTTTTGTTTTAATAGTCTTGTTTTTCTGATTTTATTCCTATTGAATCTGCAGATTTTTGGGCACTAACTGACGCATGTCTGAAGGACTTCAGATCTTTTATGGGTTTGCGAGCTTGGTAGAGTTTTTTAACTGTGTTATTTTAGTACCTTTCTGCACTTCAGTTCTTGAATTTGTCATGCTGTGAAGTGTCAGAATGGTTCTAAGGATTTAGTCTTAGGTTTTTAGCACACTGTTTCCATGCTTCTTTGAGAGCATAATCTCTTTCGCTCGGTGTAGTGTCAGAATAGTTCTAAGGATTTCATCTTAGGAATGCCATTTCCATGCTGCTCTCAGAGCATCATTGCTGTGTGTATCACTTGGATATTTTATTATGCTGGGCAGAAGCAGCATTTCAAGTTCTCCTATAAACAATGAAATGTGACGTTAATCCTCTAGAACATGAAGATCGTGGTATAGATTCTGCAAGGAGGTAAATGTTGAAAAGATAGAAATTCTACCAGGTCAGCCTTTGCTACAATTCTTTTTAGAGTATTCAGATTCATAAAAAATGGGATGTGTTGCATCAAGAATGGATCGGGAAGAGCGGGTGAGGATTTGTAGGGAGAGGAAGAGGCTTATGAAACAGTTGTTGGGATGCAGAAAAGAATTTGCTGATGCTCTGTTGGTGTACTTAAGATCACTAAAAAATACTGGAGCGACCCTTAGACAGTTTACCGAATCTGAATCACTGGAACTTGAGGAAAACACTTCTGATTTTGCATTTCCTCCTTCGCCTCCAGTCCCCCCTCCTCCTCCTCCTCCTTTGCCGCCTTCATCCCCCCACCAACTTCATTCAGCCCTGATTCAAGGAAGCTTAAGAATAAACACGCTCATTCTGCTGTGGAAGAAGAAATAGAAATTGATGAGGATAACAATCGCACTCCACCACCTCCACCTACCGGTTTTTCTTGGGATTATTGGGACCCTTTTGGTTCTTCATCACCCCAGTGTGATAGACAAAGTGAAACAATGGAACAAGAGGAGGAGAATTGGGCTGAGACAAATACTGAATTTATAGATGAAGATGAGGAAGCAGCCATTGATGCTACTAAAGAAATTGATCAGATTCCCATGAATCAGCAGAGGCTTGAACTCGCTGATGACAATTCCTCAGTGATGAGCTGGCATGCTAAAGACATAGCTGATATGGGTATGGTGGTTTGGAGGAATAACAAGACCTTGAGCAGTATTGTTAAGGATTTGGATGAATATTTCCTCAAAGCATCTGGCACTGTGAAGAATATAGCTGTTGTTATAGATGTCAATACGGGCGATTCTTTCCATTATAATGGCATAAAAGAGAACAAGAGTAACTACTTTTTCCCTCTATATCGAAGCAAACTGTTTGGTTTTTCCCTTCATGGTTTATGATATCTCTTAAACTAGACATACAGAGCAAATTTGTTTGTCATGGTGTTATTTCCTCTATGCTTTTGTCGAATTCCATCTTATATGTTTTTATGTCCATCCAACTTTCCGAGGAATTCATTTTTTCAAATGCACGAATTCCTTTTTTTGGTGTATTGTGTTCAGCCTGATGATATTGAAATTCCCTGGGTTATGTGAAGGAAAGCATTTCTGATGCTAATTTGTAATGGAACATCATTCTTCTAATCTAAGTTTTAACTAATTATGGCAAGCTGTTTATTCTCTTGGAACCAAATAGGCAAGACATTTTTGGGGCTTACACCATCTATATTTGCAGGGAAGAGGAGCAACTCAACAAAAGTTTTTCGTGCTCTGACTTGGAGTTGGTCCCTTAAATCACTTCACTCCTCGAGAGAAGCTGAACTTTTCTCTGAATCTAGTGAACCCTGTAAACCTGGAACTCATGGTATCACTCTCCAAAAGCTCTATTCTGAGGAGAAGAAGCTCCATAAGGATGTTAAGGTAATGGGTTGAAAATAAAGTATAAGTACATTACCAAAGAATAGCATTGTACTCTTTGTTGTAAGGATATACGATTTAGAAACAAAATCATAGAGATTCAGCTGATAAAATGGATTCCCGTGTTTGTCTAAACCTTGATAAAGTGGCAAGTGTATTATTATGTCTATAAGCAAATTTAATGGCAAGCTTGCTTTTATATATTTTGAAGGAGGAGGTGAATGCGAAGGTGGAGTATGGGAGAAAATCTTTGCTGCTGCAGAGACAAGAGGAAGACCATGATTGGACCAAGGCAGAGAAAACTCGGCTAACTGTTGAAAGTTTGGAATCGTATATTTTATCTATACAAGAATCGATAAATGGGTCTTATTCAACTATATCAAAACTTATAAACGAGGAGCTACACCCTCAGATTGTTGTGCTGGCTTCAGGGTAAACTCGCAAGTTATTGAACTTTAGTGTGTTGGATGTATTTAGTTGCTAGCTGGGACGACAACCTTTGAAAGTGCGTAGGCCTAAATAAATATTGGAAGAATTTGTTTATACCGAGTGTCAAATTGTTTTCTTGTATGGTCAGAAAGATCAAATGAAGGGGAAAGAGCTTATATCAGCTGACTGATTTAAATAAAATTGAAGCCTCTTTTGTTTTCCCCTTAGTCGATCTCTTATGATATAGTCTAATTTTCATACTTCATTGCGCATGGGGGGGATGTATTGAAGTATAAAAATTATTGTTGTGTCATCTTCCATGTGGTTGAGTTTTTCAAATTAATCTCCAATTCAGATGTCCCAGGATAGCCAATTTTCAGATTTTGAATCTCACTAGATACTTGCTTCCGGTCTTTTGACTTATACCCCACTAAGTTCAAACCATCACTGTGTTTCTTATGCAGATTGATGCATATGTGGCAGACAATGCACAAGTGTCATCAAGTCCAGAGCCATCTATCTCAGCAGCTGATCCATCTAGCAGATCAGCAACACATCGAACCTACTTCTGAATACCATCTACAGGCTGCAGCTCAGCTCCATTACAGAGGTCACTTCTTGGTACAGTAGCTTCTGCAAACTCATAAAATTTCAGCGAGAATATGTAGGTACCCTCAGAAAATGGACCGAACTTACCTGTTGCCTTGCAACTATCGGTGGCACTCAACAGAGTGATAACTCTTTAAAATTGGATGCCCTTCTCGGAGAATGGCTCCACCAACTCAATAATTTACAGGATAAGGTAACTTGTTTGATTAAATCTTGAAGCACCGGTTAAGTTTCTAACTTGGTTCAATTTTTTCCCATTATTCATCTGCAGATGGTGTCTGAAGCTATCAAGGGCCTGGTATCTGCTGTTGAAACCATAGTCTTACAGCAGCAAGAAGAATACAACATGCGCAAGAGATCTGAAAAACTGGGGCGGAAACTGGAAAGAGAACTCAATTCCCTTTCAGAAGTCGAGTTTAAGTTTGAGGGAAGTTTTACTCTTGAAGAAGCAAACTCTGTGACCACGTCCAAGCATCCTTTGTTGATTAGGCGTGCCAAAGTTGAGGCTCTCAGAACATTAGTGGATGATGAGAAAGCCAAGTATATAAATTGTGTCAAAGCCACTCAAGTCATGATTCTGAACCATCTACAGACGAGGCTACCAAATGTATTTGGTGCACTAATGGACTATTCAAAAGCTTGTGTTCATAGCTTTGAGGCAATTCTTGATGGCCTCATTGCATCAGAGCAGTAAGGGTGAATTGAACATGATGTTCTGTGGATGTGCACAACTTATGGAAAACAGGCATTTGTTGATTGATGTTTTAACCGATGTTCAAGACTAGTTGAGTTGTAGATTAACTGCTTAAGTTCAGGTCCATATACGTTATCCTATCAAAGCATGTCAGCTTTTAACGATCATGTTGAATGTTTGATTAAATCTTGAATAGCCCAGTGAACTGTCTTTTTTATTCCACGGTAAAAATCCAATTATATAAAAGAAAATGAAATAACGATATCCTATTAACCTATTCTCCACCATTAACGATGACTGGTATTGCAACATCATACAAATTACATCAATAATCTAACGAGCCGAGTGGATCAATATGCACATAACATTAAACATAACGAGATAAAGCATCTCTGCGAAGCAAACACAATTTAGATGGCACCGATGTTTTTGAGACCAAGTACAACCCCAACTCCGATAATGTGGCCTACTGTTCCACACGCCAATGTATCAGCCAACGTGAACCCCGCAGGATCGCCAGTCTGCAGACCGGATTCCCTCACCTCCAGCTTCAACCCCGCAGTCGCCTTACGGTTCGCTGATGGAGCCAACCCAAACCGACCCGCAAACAACATTAAACTAGTTGCTGTCACCATTATCTGCATTTTGATTAGAAACAAAAAAATATCTCAGCTAATACAAGGACAACAAAGTTATCGACTTTCTTGAATTCCCAGAAAGATTAAATAGTATGTTAACAAGTTTTACCAAGTTAGTAGGTGATCCAATGAAGTCACAGCGAGCTCCTAAAGCTCCCTGCCCTCTGCGCTTAATGGGTTGAAGTGCTACCTGGAAAACCAACAAAAACATATGTTTCAACTCTTGGAATACAATCCCAGATCAAATTTCCGAATCTTGAGGGATATTTGACTTACCAAGCTCTTCACATGAGAAACTACAGGTGCTGTTTGAGGCCTGAGCCCATTGAATTGTGGCAGAGAAGTCATCATCACTGTAGAAGCCATTTCCCTGCTGAAGAGATCGGTCAGATTATCTGATTAAATGCAATAATCTTAAACTCAAATAATCAAGATCTCGTGAAGCTCATTGTTATATGTTTGTGAATGGAATGAAACAAAGCCACAGAAATAGCTCGTGGCCTTAGTGTGGCAGAAATGGATACACTGAAATATTTGCCGCTGAGATGGCAATGATGTATTGGTCGATCCTAGTTGGATAAGATAGCTTGTTATAGGTGAGGGCTTACTGGATCAAGTTGCTTTACAGTAGATATTTGCACTTGGGCCAGATTTTCCCATGCGATCGCCCAAGTTAACCTATTAAGGTTACCCAGTTGAGCTTTCGGACCCTGTTTTTTCTTCCGTAGGAGGACCCAAAGCATCCTAGTAAGTGTCGAGTAGTGACGATAAATCCATGCTGCTCGAGCGTCTCTGTGGTTCGTGTTCCGTTATCATGGAGGAGTTGGGAGGTCGGGGTTCGAACTTATCCTACTCGGCTTGCCTCGAGAACTTTGAGATCGGGTACGAGTACTACTGTTCGGGTCGTATGTACGCTATAAGTACTCAGGTTCTTGAAGATGTTGAAACTATTTTGTGAACTCACATAATTTAATTAATTATATATGAACAATATATACAATAAAAGATCAGATAAAGTGATATAATTAATCATATATTTCCAAAGTATCAAATAAATTGTTATGATTCACCTTATTAAGTCTTTTATGATGTGTCGAATACTGCTAAAGTTACATAAAATTATGGCCCAGATACACATAGAATAACACACAATATATATATGATATATATATTTTAAATATCTCTCTATCATATGAGACAATAATAAAATGGTCGATTCTTTTTTGTCTCAGTTAGCTATTTGAGTTGTTCTTAGAATTTAATATCATGCCGACTCGATTCATAATAGAGCAAGTTTTTTCCCTACCTATTTTGGTGACTCATCCAAATTTATTTTTAAAAATATTATTAAAGGTTCCTCTTTTATTAAATTCTATTTTGGGACGACTTAGATTCATATTTACAAGACTGATTCAAACTACTTCTCTAACCAAACAAATCAAGAGTGAGTCTCATGTGAGACCGTCTCACGGATCATAATCTGTGAGACGGGTCAACCCTACCCATATTCACAATAAAAAGTAATACTCTTAGGATAAAAAGTGATACTTTTTCATGGGTGACCCAAATAAGAGATCCGTCTCACAAATAAGATCCGTGAGACCGTCTCACACAAGTTTTTGCCACAAATCAATTAATAATTTGGCAGATTATTTAATCACTTGACTAAACATTGTAATAATAATGTCATCTTTCCTTGTCATTGGGAACTGCTGATCTCCTTTTCAATTGGACCAAAATATTAAAGAATCATACTTGAATAAAATGCTAGGTTTTTTTTTTTTTACTACGAATAACAAAATTAAAAATTAAGAAGAAACACAGAAAGACTTGCAGAAATCATCGACCAAATCTAACGAATTGGATAAACAAACATATTACAATTTTGTGCCATCTTTCGAGGAAACATTGAAACAATGCAAATTGTTTTGGAGTTGTTTTTTTTTGTTAATAAATAATAGTATCCAGAATTATTAATTCATTCTATTCTTGAGTTCCTTCTCGTTTGGTGATTATGTTGCCAATCATAATTAAATACAAAACTTAACAATTTGGTTATTTATTTTTTTTAACCTTGGGAACTCTAAAACACAAACGTCATCCCAAAATATCAATGTAATAACCTGTAAATCACGGCGATCAAATAAACTATATTGAACGAATCAAATATGTCATTAGGGGTGATATATTGTATCAATACCGTATCGAAAATTATTTACCGTATAACTTACCGAAAATTGTTGTATAAGCAAATGTATATCGATGTCGTACTGAAAATTTCGATACGTATACTTAACATATCGATTATATCGAAATTGTACGGTGCACCGAGATTTCGATACAATATCGATATATACAATTTTTATAATGAAAAAACCTTGCATTTTTTAATATTTTATAATTTTTTTAAAAAAAATATTATATATTTTTAATTTTTTTATATAATTTTCGGTATTCCAATATATATCGAAATTTTCAAATTTCATATTATTCTCGTACCAAAAAAATTTAATCTTATTGTCATATCGTATCGAAATCTTCGATATACTAAAAATAGATAAATTCGATATTTTTCAATAAAATGGTCTCGATATATTTTTATTTTGCATGTGCTATAGTGTTTGTGTGTTGTCGATGTGACAACATATTTTGTCCTCTTGTCTCCTTGTCAAAACAGAGGGAATATTGGTATTGTGTTTTCTCTCTTAATTTATAAAATAATATAATATAATTGATATAAATAAATGTGAAAAAGACTACGTAATAAAGTCAACAAACATCTCATCAATGACGTATTAAAATCTTAATCACGTTGATTTAATTACTCCTAAATCGATCTTATGAAATGATAAAGAGAAACATTAAAAGATGGTAAATCTTGAAAAGAGAAGACCGATCCCGCAAAAATCTCCATCCCAAGATTACCAAACAATAACCTCAATTATCCACATTTGTACCTATTTTGTTCTTCATTGACAATATTAATTAATGTACATTTTAGTAATCCCACGTCGTATGTTTGGCCAATTTGGTGTTAGTTCATTGAACATGAAATTAGTTACCGACTAAAGGCTTTTTAACCGTTTATAGCACATTTTTTAATACTTTAATAAAATAAAGTAGAAAAAAAAAATTTTTGACAAACTAATGTGTCACGTCTCTTGACAGTTTAGAATTCATATAAATGATAAAAATTTGTGTGATATGGTCTCATACGTGTCGTTTTTTGTGAGACAGATATATTATTTTGGTCATCCATGAAAAAAATATTATTTTTTATGCTAAGAGTATTACTTTTATTGTGAATATCGGTAGGATTGACTCGTCTCACAGATAAAGACTCGTGAAACCGTCTCACAAGAAACAGCTACTCTTCGTAAATCTGTTGGTCACTGTATCGTCCCAATTATATAAATTTGTTTTCCATACAGATCAAAAATTCGTAGAAAATATCAATTATACAAACAAATTTTCTATTTTACCATTTATTTGTATGATACGTGTTTATATGTTTGGGATTTTTTAAAAAAACAAAAACAAAAACAAACGTGATCTATGACGAAAAAATTTTATTTTCCGTTTTCGAAATAGAGTAATTGAATAATTATAAACGTTATTTATTTATTTATGATTATGATTGAATATGCGTTAATTATTTTTGTTATTATTACATTTGTGAGCACTGGGTCCATTTTGGTTCACGAAATTACAAAAATGTACGACCAAATCTGACCAAATCAAACGGCAACGACGCCATAGCCGAGATGGGCAATCTCGACATTCTAAGTCTTCCTGGTCTCCGCGTGTCACTCCAAAAACCCGTACGTGCGAAGATGCATGCATCTGTCATTCTGTCGCACCTAAGCATAGCTCTTGCCGGGAAATTATTATATTATATAATAATTATAGATGACATGGTCACATAAATATATATGAGTAACGATACCCGAAGATGAGTTCGACTCACTTTCGATATCTTAGGTGGATTTGGGTTGAGTATTTAGAAAATTTCGAAAGGTCATCTTCATAACAAATTTCGTCAAAAGATCATCTCATTCACACGAAACTTGATAGAAGGTTTTTCGAGAGATCATCTCGACCGACCTCTCATACGTCCATAATCTCGTCAATCATGAGGTGGCCGACCTCCCCTCATATGGTATAGTGTTGATTGGGAGTGTTTCAGCCGAGCTCCCACAATATCGAGATTGTAGACGAGCTCCTGCTTATGAGAGCTCATAATCAGACATTAACGAGTAGCCACATAAATAAAGCCCAAGAAGGTAAAGTCCGCAAAGATTTAATATAATATCGTCCAAGATTCTGATAATCTAGACCTACCAAATCAGGACTTTACTCTTCTATTATAAATATCAGCAGGGACGTAGCCAGGAAATAATTTGAGGCTGGGCTGAATGCTAGTTGCGACGGAGACTAAGCGTCCCTACTAGCGACGGCTTTTCCAAATACCGTCGCCGATTTCGATAGGCGACGGTTTTGATTAAACCGTCGTTAATCGGCGACGTTTTATACTCAACCGTCGTAATTTTAGCGACGGATTTAGTAAAACCGTCGCGAATCCATCCGTTTTTTTTTTGTAGTATGGACTATGGGCTAAATTTTTTAATAAATTCAAAAATTTTAGCGACGGATGTAGTAAACCGTCGCTAATCTATCTATATTTTTTACTAGGCCCAAAAATCTAGCCTGGGCTGGAGCCCACCCCAGCCTTTGGGGTGGCTCCGTCCCTGAATATCAGGTTCAATTCATTGTTTATATATTTATATACATTCACTCACTCTATACACATAATATACTCTCGGTTTTCTATTCTTTGACTTCGTCCTTGTAATAGCCATGCAAATAGTAACATGTACTTGAAAAAAGAGGAAACAATCTTGGTGTGTTTTGTTGATAAAAAAATATATTTATTTTAATGTAGCAAACTTAAATCTAAGTTATTATGAGTCATCTTAGTAATCAATCAATATTATTGATGAGAATAAAATAACGAGTTTATTAATGAACAATTATTGTCGCATCCAGTTCATTAATATTTTTTTTGAAAACATAAAATAAAATAATATATAATATAATACATACAAATTATAACTGCTTGTGAATTGAAACTAGGTAGCTAGTACTGTCCATTATTTATGGTTGCAGTTCAAAATTTTAAATATTTTAAACGAGAGGTGCTGTACTTTAATATTATATTATATTAAATAAATGCACAAAGAAACATGACAAAAAGGAAGACAGACTTGAATTATTCCATTTCAATTTTACCACAGTTATTAGAAATAGTAGTTTTTTTTTTTTTTAAACAGTCTGAATATATTTTGTAAGAATAGTTAATTCGATTCATATTTAAAATAAATAATAATAATAATATGTTTTTATATATAGAATTGGACTGGAGATTTAGTGAACCTTAAATAACCCTCAACGGCCGATTTTTTTTTTTTTTAAATATCAGAATTGAAGCTTTCTTATTAATGTCTTCTGTACGGAAACCCTACTTTGCTGTTTAAGGCTGCTGCTCTTATTTAATACCCATCTATACTTTCTTTAAATTAAAGGGCTCTCCGTATTTGGATTGAGGATTTGGCTCTAGCGTGAATTGTTGACTTTGCGATCTCTTCCTGTGGTGGTGTTGATTGATTTTTTCTGATTTTTTTATATATAAATTAGCGTCTAGCTCTGATATTTCTTGGTATATGATTTCGAATCGGAGAGGAAAATTAAATCAACACTCCTAATTCCTAAAGCATTCGTCACATTAAATGATCCATCGTTCCTTTTTTAAAAAAAACTTTTGACTGGATGATGATTGTTCGACTTTCTTGGTGAAAAAATTTCCTTTACCGTGCATGCAAACGCGCGCAGAATGGTAGACTCACGGAGGAATTTGGATGAGATGATTTTTGCACGAGGATTTTACTCCAGCAAAAGCTCCAGGAGCAGTGACACTACGATAAGCCATCGCACCAGCTTCAGCCGGCTTTCTTTCGAGCTTCCGACTAGCTCGCCGGAGAATCAGGCGGCGATGACGCCGCACCGTTCGTCGGGCTCGTCATTCCAAGCAATTGGTTCGAAAACGGGGTTGAGTTTCCGGGACTTCAGCCTTGTCCGGCAAATCGGCAGTGGAGACATCGGTAGAGTTTATCTCTGCCGCCTCCGCGGCGGGGATGAGCGGCGGCTCTACGCCATGAAAGTGGTGGACAATGAAGTGCTGGTCATGAAGAAGAAAACCCAAAGAGCTGAGACTGAAAGGAAGATCATGAGATTATTAGACCACCCTTTTTTGCCCACTCTGAAGGCCGAATTCGAGGCCTCCAATTTTTCTTGCGTGGTGATGGAGTATTGTTCCGGCGGGGATTTGCATTCTTTGAGGCACAAACAGCCGCAGAAACGTTTCTCTATCAGCTCGGCGAGGTAAATTAATAATAAATTATTATTTCTAATTCTCTTCTATTTTGTCAGCTTGTATACATCCAAATATATTTCAAAATTCAAAGGGTGATCATCTATTTGAGAAAAGCTGAGGCTTGTGTCATCATAATGTAGAATATAACTCTGTTATACATCTGTGTTTTTGTTTGATTATGCTATATAAGACCGTTCATTCAAGTTCTTTTCTTAAACATGTACTGTGCCTGTCTCATTTCTTGCAAAAAATAAAGAACTCCGCAGTTAGCTGTATT